>NC_051446.1:6180628-6190475 GCF_001649575.2 Kryptolebias marmoratus | reverse complement strand
TTAGTAATATCATGTTTTAGTAGTTTAGTTATCCTGTACCTTGTTAGCATTGTCATGTTTTAGCTTAGTTATCTTGTCATGTTCTGTAACTCTGTCTGTAATTTTGTTCTTGTGTTGTAAAGCACTTTGAGTCGCCTTGTGCTGAAAAGTGCTATATAAATAAATGTACCTACTTACCTACCTACCTACCTATTCATTTAAGGATATTTCTAATGATCTTACCAGAGTTTTTGACCCTGAACTACCAGAAAGGGAAGCTGCCAGGGGCTTGCTATCCCTCAAACAGGGGAAGAAGCGGGTCATGCAATATATTATTGCTTTCCACATGATAGCTGTTCATAGTTGTTGGAATGAGGCACTAATGGATGTTTTTCTCCAAGGATTAAGTGAGCAGATGAAAGATGAACTTGCCACTAGAGATTCTCTTAAGACTCTGAAAGACCTTGCATCAAGGATTGATCTTTGGCTTATGGAAAGAAAAAGGAATAAAAGTAGATTAATAACTCAACATTCTACTAGATCCTGGAACCCCCCCAGGCCCATTAGCCCAACCTCTCCTGCTCTGTCTATTTTTTCCCAAGAGACCCATGCATATTGAAGGAACCAAACTTTCTCCTGTGGAGAGGGAACAGCGAAGAAGGTGGAACTTGTGTTTCTATTGTGGAGGTAAATTTCCACTTGTCAGCTAAAAGGTCAGACTCGGTAGGAGAAAGGAGGCTCCTACTGAGTCAGTATCTAGACTCCAAGACCTCTTCACTCATCAATTTATCTGCTGAAATTTTTATAAATGGTCATATACAGAAGGTACCCTTTTTTATTGACAGTCACTGAGTTCATGGATCTTAATTTTGCTAAGAGTCTGGGTATTAACTTCAGTCCTACCCCTAAGACTCAAGGTTTTAGCCTTGGATGGACTCATTTTACACTACATAAATAATGAGACTGAACCATTACAGTTATCATTAGTCGGCAACCACCATAAATTCCATCTGTCTGTCCGTCCGTCCGTCCATCCATCCGTCCATCTTCTTCCGCTTATCTGGGGTCAGGTTGTTGGGGTAGCAGCCTAAGCAGGGAGACCCACTTTTCTCTTCCCAGCCACTTGGGCCAGCTCCTCTGGGGGAATCCCAAGACATTCCCAGGCCAGCCGAGAAACATAGTCCCTCCAGTGTGTTCTGGGTCTTCCCCTGGACCTCCTCCCAGCGGTACATGCCCGGAACACCTCACCAGGGAGGCGTCCAGGAGGCATCCTAATCAAATGTCCGAGCCACCTCAACTGGCTCCTCTCAACGTGGAGAAGCAGTGGCTCAATCTTAAGGTCACCAAAACGGATCCCCTCAACACCTTGGCTGCACCTAGAAATTCTGTCCATAAACGTTATGAACAGTATCGGTGAAAAAGGGCAATCTTGGTGGAGTCCAACTCTCACTGAAAACGAATCCGACTTACTGTCAGCAATGCGGACCAAACTCTGACACCGGTCATATAGGGACCTAGCAGCCCATATCAAAGGGCCAGGTACCCCATACTCCCGGAGTACCTCCCACAGGATTCCCCGAGGGACATGGTCGAACGCCTTCTCCAAGTCCACAAAAACATGTAGACTGCTTGGGCGAACTCCCNCTGTCACTCTCCAGAAAGCGTCTGGCCCCCTGGCGGTAAGCTACAGGAGCATCCCTGTTAGAATTACTAATAGAACAATAGTAAGGAAACAGAGTGCCCTAAAATCAAATCTCAGACTAATCCCCTGTCTTAAGCAACCTCTAGCTATGGAATTATCTACCCCCAAGACACTCTGCTAAATATAAGATCACTATCAGCAAAGGGACTTTTCGTTAACAACTTCATCACTGAGAACAATATTGATGCTATGTTTCTCACAGAAACATGGCTGGATGATAACAACGAAACACCTGTACTCATTGAATCAGCACCCCATAATTACAATTTTTTGAGTGAAAATCGTAAATATAAAAGGGGTGGAGGGGTTGCTGCAATCTTTCATGATTCATTAAATTGTAAAAAGGTTTCCCTGGGAAATTTTGACTCTTTTGAATACTTAGGAATTGAGGTAAAAGGCCACAAACGAACTCTAACTGTATACAAAACCCCATAATATTTGTCAAATTTTTTCAATGACTTTAGCGAGCTGTTATCTATGATATGCATTGATTATGATTGTCTAATAATTATGGGAGACTTTAACATCCATGTTGACAACGCAATAGACAGAGAGGCAAAAGAGCTGAATGATGTACTTCAAACTTTGGTTTGACTCAACATATAAAACTGCCGACACGTAATCTTGGACACACTCTTGATCTGATTATCAGCAAAGGTATAATTATCTCTAAGGTCTCTGTAATTGATGTCGCTCTGTCAGATCGTTTTCCTGTTGTTTTTGAAAGTACAATCTATGTTGACTTGCTTAGAAAAACAAATGTTATCACGAAACACCTGTTCACAGACAGCACAGCTGAAACTTTTAATCAAATCTACTCCTGCACCTCACTTCCAGGCTGTAAACCAGTTGATAAACTGGTATATAACTTAGTCTCCAAAATATCAGATAAAACAGATTCTGTTGCCCCTGTGAAAGTGAAAATTATATCTGGCAGAAAATAAATCAGAAATAAATCACCTTGAGAAAACCCTTTGTCGAAGGGCTGAACGTAAATGGCGTAAAGCTAGACTTTATGTTTACTATGAAAAATACAAAGAAATACAAAGAAAGGCTGCAAAATTATCACTCTTCACTAAAACATGCAAGGGAAACTTTTTTTTTCGGAAATCATAAACTAAAACATCAACAACGCTCGTGTTCTGTTTGTCACAGTTGACAGGTTGACAAACCCTTCTGAGATTTTACCACCTGAACTCCACTCTACCAGGGCCTGCAATGAGTTTGCAAACTTTTTCACAGAGAAAATTACAAAAATTAGAAGGTTAATCTGCTCATCCACACCAAACCCAATCCCGATGCCACGAGATGCCACAATGCCAAACATATCAAATGCAGAGAAAATGGGTGTATTTCACCAACTCACCCATAAAAGCTTTGAAGAAATTATAAATCAATTAAGCTCATCCTCCTGCTGTCTAGATATCCTTCCTAAAACCTTCTTTAAGAAAGTTCTTCCTGTCATTGCATCTGACTTGATTCAAATAGTAAACTCATCTCTCTCATCAGGTGTTTTCCCCCAGGCTCTAAAAACTGCAGTTCTGTTTCATTCCTTCCTGACTGCCAGTGGCAGTAAACGGAGTGGATATGTCTCCTCGCGCTCCGCGCAGGTCGAGAATTAATGTAAACAAAGTCACGCACGTGACATGTAGCTCACCTGGGCGGGCGTCTATAAATAGCACGTGTAAGGCTACGTTCGGCCTCTTTGTCCTTCTTGCGGTTGACCTCACGTGCTCCGCAGGTTAAATCGCTCCTATAAGTCCGTGTTTTTCGGGGTATAAAGAGGTACACGTTTGTGTGTGGTAAGGTGTCATCCTTCCTGTGATTTATTGGTTGGAGTGCTTGTACAGCCCTCTAAGGCGGTGGTTGACGCGTCTTCATTGTTTGTTTGTTTATCCTAGCAGGCGGTCAGGTGAGTCTGGCCGCGGATGGCTCATCCGCTTCTAACGTTGGCGTTTTGCCCCCCGGTCCAGTTTGCAGGTGAGTGGTAGTTAGAGGTTCTGACCGCGTTCTGTGTCCGCACAGTTCTTGTTCGGATTGCCTGGTCGAGCGCTCATATTGACATACGCCGAGTCTGAATGCACTCTTCAGCTTTTATTGAAGTGTTCGCTCACGTTACCTGGCTGGCTCACACGCTTATGTGTGGAGCTGTGATCGCGTTCTTCAGTTTTATTGAAGTCCTCGTTCACTCTGCTCAGTACGGGGCCTGCCCGCATTTGCCACGTCTGTGGGCAAGATGCTTGGAGATGCTTGGGCAAGGTCCTTTTCAGGATGAGCTACAAGCAAGAGAGACAAATTTACTTTTTAAAATATAAAACATATGTAGGAGTCTGCTATAAATGTATGCTTGTGATAAAGTTTCATATTCCAGTCTAGTTAATTGTGTTCCTTGAAGAAAACCCTTTTAACAATTAGATTTCCCAACTTTCATTTAGTCACCACATGAATCAAATATGTATCCACCTAAAATTATTTTTCTCCAATTTTTTTTAAATCACTTAATTGATTACAGAGTTGTGATACACTGCATTTATTGCACTTAGAAATCATGAAACTACAACTCTGGTGTGTCAAATATACACTATCACTCAAAGCTTCACTGTGTACTACACTGCATGCTTTATGATCTGTTTGTTACAGAACCAGGTCATGCTAAAATTATGCTGCTTGAGGAGCCACTCACCAGATCTGAAGTTGTTGAAAGCATCCAGTCTACATGTATATCATCATCAAGAGATAAGAAAAACTATTGCTTTATTTGTGGCAAGCCCCAGTCTAAGATTGCTCGAAACTTAAAAGTCCATTAGAAGACAAATGCTGAAGTCGCTCAAGCTTTGGCACAACCAAAAACCTCAAAACCGCGAGGAAAAAAAATACTAGGACAGTTGAGAAATAAGGGGAACCATACTCACAATACAGAGGTTTACAAAAGTGGCAGTGGACTGCTAAAAATCAAACGCAAACCCAAGCTGAAGTATGACATAAACCATTCGGTTCACTGCATGTTTTGCCAGGGATTGTACCTTCGGAACCACCTTTGGCGGCATGCCCGTAAAAGTACATCCAAATCAGGAACAGCTGATGAGAAGGGACCAAAAAGGGTCTTGAGCTTGGCCTCAATGGTGGATTCTGCACTATGTCAACAGATATCGCAAGGTGTTTTTAAGTTCCTAACAGTGATGAAAGATGATGAAGTGTCTGGTGCAGTGCGAAGTGACTTTTACATTCTACAGCTTGCCCAATAATTTTTTAATAGACATGGTCAAGATCCCTCCAAGCATGAATATATTCGACAAAAAATTTGTGAAGTTGGAAGACTTCTGGTAAACCTGCGCAATGAGTTTTCCATATACAACATTGAAGATGCTGTCAGGCCCTCAAACTTCCATGTACTTGTCCAAGCAGTCAAGAGAGTACCTGGCTTTGATGAAGACAGTCATTCATATAATACTCCTAGCCTTGCTCTGAAATTAGGACACTCGTTGCACAAGATCAGTGACCTTACATTCTGCACAGCTTTAGTATCAGGGAATGATGAGCTTAAAAAGTCATGTCAGGCTTTCAAAATGCTTTATTCATCAAAGTGGTCTGAACTTGTCTCTCACACAGCTTTAACCACCTTGAGTGACAAGCGCTTTAACAAGCCTTCCACGCTCCCTTTCACTGAGGATGTTCAGTGTCTTCACTAGCATTTGGAAAAGGTTGCAAATTTAGCATCTGAGACTTTGAGAAGTGATCCGTCACTACAAGCCTTTAAGGAACTGTGCAGAACTACATTGGCAAAAATTATTTTGTTCAACCGAAGACGAGGTGGAGAGGTTTCTAAAATGCAACTGTCTGCCTTTCTAGAGAGGGGCACTACTCCATTGCATAAAGATGTTGCAGTTGGTCTTACAGAGTTTGAACGATGACTTTGTGCCCATTTCAGCAGGGTTGAAATAAAGGGAAAAAGGTGATGAAAAGTTGCTGTGCTTTTATTACCAGACATAGTTGAATCCATCATCCAGCTCATTAGCAGAAGAATGGAGTGTGGAGTGCCAGAAGAAAACACCTTTCTTTTTTGCTAGACCCAACTGTCTAACCCCTTACAGAGGACGAGACTGTCTTAGGGTTTATGCAAATGACAGTGGTGCCCAAAACCCTGAACTTTTAAGGTCAATACAACTTTGCAAGCATGTTGCAACATTGTCCCAAGTGTTAAACCTAAAAAATCATGAACTGGACCAAGTTGTGGACTTTCTGGGACATGATATACATGTTCATAGAGAGTATTACAGGTTACCAGGCTACAACTCAACTGGCAAAAATTTCTAAATTGCTTCTAGCAATGGAAAGGGGGACCTTGGCAAATCTGCAAGGCAAAACGCTGGAGGAGATTGAAATTGAAGGTACTTTTCAAAATTCTATGTACTTGTTTGGATTAGCGTTCCTATTTCTTACTGAACTTTTTTTTAGATAAGTTAGAACTGACTGCCTCTGAAAGCGGACAAAGCAAAGTTGATTGTGACCCATCCCCACTTGCAAATGATACTCACTGCTCTAAAAGTCAAGAACCTACTGAATCTTCTGGTGGTAGGAATATCAATCATCATGCCTGATGTAATATTACATGTTTTTAAAATTAGACATTCAGGTGTGTTCTGTTTACTTATCCAGCTACAGATGATTCAGGAGAAGAGACATCACAAGGTAGCTCTTTTTTTACTTTTTGTTGAGGTGTTTTGTGAAGTGAAAACTATAATATAGACACTCCTTACCAGTTAGAATCATGTATTAATGTTCTGTAATTCTATTGATTGTATTAACCTAAGGATGAGTGTAACTCTGCACTGGCTGGCGAGGTCATGGGAGTTTATGGGACTGTCGATACTAAGCACAAAGATAACGTGGTCTGGGGGAGTCAGCTAAGCGGAAGCCGGAACCCCTCCGAAGGAGGACACCTGCAGAAGATGGAGAAAAACAAGTCCATATTTAGGGTTCCGGAGAGATGACTGAATGAGGATGGGCCAGCTCTTTGTTTAGGTTAAAATGCTATGTTTTAGTGATTTAGCTCAAACATCTTCTGGTGTTCCTGCTGTGAGCTGGTAAGGAGTGTCTCCCTTAGTACTAATAAATCTTTTAAACTGAAGATACCGTTTCTGACCATTTTTGACTCCTGGTTTCTCTGTGCATTTTCCGGTCTGTTGTGAGGAGAGGTTTTTTTAGAGTTTGAGTTTCATTTAGGTAATATTTTGTCTCCTCAATGCGTGCTAATTTATCCTTGTTTAACAGTAAAATTATGCTATTAAATTTATCATTAGATATACTTTGTTTTATTGTTACATGTAGTGATCCAACATGCAGCCTGTGCCACAAAAAGCACAGTACAGTATCTCTGTTTTTCAGAGTTCTCTGTTATTATTCATTGGCCTTGATGTGAGACGTGTGTTGGTGCCTTGTTTGCACTTTTTCTTTTACGTTAATTTAATTTATTTGTAAATGCGATTCAAATTAGGATTCAAATTAGGTGCAAACAATTTGCATTTATTTTAATTATATTTTTGTTTAAAAAAGTATTTCAAAAGTGCCTTTTTGTAAAACTGTAGTTGTGTGAATATTTGACACAAATATCTTACAATATCACATAATAAATAGCCATATTTTCAACTTTCCTGTCAACTTTAATCTTTTTTTTTTTTTACTAAATCACGGTGATCAGCCGGCAAACAGCCACCTACCACCAGGCTTAGCCTCTTTTCTGGGGGAAACCCTGGTCAGACGTACATATAATTCTTGCTTTCTGATAGTTTCATTAAAATCGGTTCAGTGGTTTATGAGATACTTTGCTAATAGACTTTCTCTCCAATCGTTTTAGGATCGTTTCTAACCAAAAAACTGAAGGACCTCCTAGACATCATAGTATGTCAGCTTACAACTAAATATTGAAGGAAATGACTGGCTTATGACCATTTTTGTGTTTTCCAAGTCAGCTATGATAGCCATCTTGTATCAGAATGACTCCAATAGTTAAATATGTTTTGTAGTTCACAAGATATTTTGCTAACAAACATTTTTTTAAGAGCTTACATCAATATTTTAAACAAGAAACTACAAAATCGTTTAGCAGTCACAGTATCTCTTAAGGATCACTCACACCTTCGGTCACACCAAATTTTAGATCAGTATCTCTAAAAATGACTCTAGAATAGCTGTGGCAGCCATCTTGAATCAGAATGAGTACAAAAGACGTGCATCCATTGATTACTTTCTGAGATTTTCATTAAAATCTGTCAAGTGGTTTACAAGATATTTTGATAACAGACATTATTCTCAGCAGTTATTTGGAACATTTCAAACAAAAACCTCAGTGATCTGTTAGCAGTCAAGGTATGTCTATGATATTACTGATAGCTACTATCTCACAAAGGTTTAGAACAGTATCTTTAAAAATGGCTAAGTTCTAGCTAATTTTGTGTTTGATAGGGTAACTATGGCAGCCATCTTGTATCAGAGAGACTCCAAAAGGCAATCGGTTTTAAATATTTCTTTAAAGGTGAATTTTTAAAATTTACATTAAAATCTATCAAGCCATTTAGGGGATATTTTGCTATCAGACAAACAACCAGAGTTGACATGTTAATTCAACTCATGGTGTTTATGGGGTCAAGAAAGATGAAAGCTAATACAAAAAAAATCCTTATGAAGTTCATTCTAACAGCCAGTGAACATCAAATCACCTGAGTTATGTGGCAGTTATTAGTATTTGCTGAGGCTCTGACTGCCTTTACTATTAGTCAGCAGTCTAGAAACCATGGCAACAGCCTTAGCCAATCAGAATGCCTGATTTTTCCACCTTGTGTGTGTGGATGCATGTATGTGTGTGGGGGGAGGGGGTAAGCTACAGCATTCATGTCATAGTTAAGGAGAAACTGTCAGAAGTACATGCCAAACCAACAGTTGCTGTGCAAAAATTATAAGGCGTATTGAAAAAATACATGTTTCATGATTGTAAGGAGAGATTGTTTCCTATTAATGTAAACTTTCACATTTGTAGACTGCTTTCTGTCAGAGATATGACCAGAGGTGGAAATTATTATTATTTTTTATCAGTCTTTCAAATATTTTACCAGCCACTATTTTTTGTTGTGACAAAAAGTTATTTCATATGATGATGATGATGGAGGTGGGTGGAAGCAGTTGTGGTGTCCTACAAGCTGAACAACACCTGTTTCTGGACACTGCATGGAAATACCTAGACTTTTCTTATTTTATTTTAAACCATTAAAAGATGCATATCTGTACATAAAAAAATCAGACAAGTGAAATTTATTTCTGTGGAGTGTTTTTTTTTGTGCTTTTGTAAGTTTTTGTATGTAAGTTGTAATGTTTTTCAGACACTTGCTGCTTTTANATGCATAGATCTATTTGTGCTACCCGCTTATATTTAACAGGTAGGATATTCTGATGAAGAAAGTGATTTTTGTGGTTTTAGAAAGGTTTTCGTTGTGGATATAAATTGTTCCAATGCTATGTTAAGCATAACTCCTAAGCTTCCACTTCAGTACAGACTCCATTTTTAAAAGAAACTAATTTATTAAACTAAAGAATAAACCAAACAAAAAGCTGACTTGGCAGCAAACAAATTATACATAAACTAAATAAAAACTAAAACGAGAACAGAAATATGAACCGGCACAGGAAACCACAGGACCAGGAATGGGCAGGACAGAAACAAACAGACAGCTAACATCAACTAACAAACAACAAACAAATGGACCAACGAGGTATGGAAGGAGTGACCGGGTTTTGAAGACTGAGGATAACGAGGTGAGTGGGAACAGGTGGCATGATTACAGAGCAGGGACAGGTGTAGATGGGCGTGGCAGGGAGACAAGTGAGTAACTGAGGAAGAGTGAATGGTGACAGAAAACAAAGGTACAAGTAACAAGAACCAAACTAATAACAAGAGTAACTGAACATAAACTGAAATCATGAGAACAATAAACAAAACCACAAATAAAAACTCAAAACCCCACAGATAGCTATAGTTTTCGGTTTGTAAACATGACGGTAGCAGTTTTTGACGGGTAGCACCGTCCGTTAGACATAGCTGTTTAGCCGTGCTATGGTAGGAAAATCTGACGAGGAAGCACAGATTGTCAGAACACCGGCCGTAGGCGCGAACGC
>NC_051446.1:6145519-6180467 GCF_001649575.2 Kryptolebias marmoratus | reverse complement strand
AAACTTTTCTCCTTCTTGCATTTAGCAGCAACTCGAGCACATTGCTGCCTCCTATATGTCAAGAGGACAAATAACACCTTTTCTGTTCAAATTGCCAACCCGCCACAGTGGCGTGTGTGTTGATCAAATTCACCCACCACTTCAAATATTTACTCGCATTTGGCCAGTGGCGGGTGCTAATTTCCACCCCTGGCTACCACCCTTCAATTTTAGATGTGTTCCTTCTCTAACACATCTGGATCAAATGAATGACTCGTAACTAGGCCCCTGCAGAACTTAGTTACTGCTAATGAGGGAAGTCGGCCTTTTGCCTGGGGTGTGTTGTAGCAGGGATACATCTAAAAGTTGCAGTCTGAAGGACGGGACTTGACACTCCTGATTTATACTGTCAATGTGGCCCACTGAGGGCAGCCAATATGCTGAAGTGGCCCTCTGTGAAATTGAGTTTGACACCCCTGCTCTAAAAGCTCCAGAGCTAAAAGCCGAATGAAGCAGCTTCCTTCCTTTAACTTGGAGCCAGAGTGTCTCCTAAACATGGCCAGGATTTCTACAAGTTCATTTAATTATTTTAAATTCAGTTTTAACAGAAGTCCCAGTGGAGATTTAGCTGACCACCAGTTAACTGGTGATGTGCTGACAAGTGCATTTCTGCTAAGTTTCACTCCAGACTGGTGGGGGAAGCAGCCCGCCAAGTGGGCAGAGTTTGTACACAATCTCTGTTTTTTTTTTTTTTTAACAGGGATGCTCCTCCTTCACGGCTCGTCATCACTTCTAGCTGGATCATACACTGGCAGACTGGTCAGGAACAGACCCAGTCTCTGCAGGTGTTATGGTGCGCATTTTTTTCTCCTCCTGATTGTAGTTCACATGTTTATGTTAACAGTTTTTTACCCTGTAACAGATAGGATTTCACATGTAATTAAGTACAATACTTGAAATAAAACATAATCAAGTCAGACTAGAAGTATATATTTAATTAATTACCTAAAAAGGTACAAAATACAAAAATTCATAATCAATTACAGTAAGGTGAGTAAATGTAATTCATTATTTTCTACCTCTGGTAGTAAGTTGCAGGTATGTACCCAGTACGTACTGGGCTGTATTATATATTGCTATCCATACAAACATAGTAAAAGCTATTGAAGAAGACAGGTGTGGGACATTTCTCACAGTCTGAATGGTAAAAGCCTAAATCTGCACATTTGACAGCCTGCCATTGTGTGTTTGTCATTTGTGCACCAAATATGTGCAAGCATGTATGTGGGTGTTGAGAGCTCAGATGAGTGGAAAGCTAGTGTCTTTCCCCAAAAATACAATTAAAAGAGTTTTCCACAAGCAAACAGGGCTGACAGATCAAAGGAACATCTATCCGGTGAAGGAGACTACTGACTGCTGAGGTTTGGCAAGTCTTCTATCTGTTGGAGCTCACACAAACCTTAGTAGTAAATATTACAGTAATACTTATGTTCCTGTAATCACACCAGAAAGATTCTGCACAGCCACTAATGATGTGAACACATACCTTTTCAAGAACAACCTTGAGAATTGCTGCCCATCAAGAAATGGTCAAATTGAATTGTTTCATTACACTGGAGTAATAAGTCACACCCAATTGTATCTGATTTTAAAACATTTTATATCTTTTTATTAATATTTTAACAAAAAATTAAGAGTTTATTTTCTCATTGGCTTCCATGTCTTGAGATTATGTGATGAAAATTTAATGTTGAATTGTTTCATTAGGTGGCTGTGTCTTTAAATTAATAAATTTCCCCGAAACTTCTTTTTCTCCTTTACATGTCTTCTTGATATTTAAAAGGTAGGCGTCTTGCTTACTGTTACCGTCTGGCTCTAGGGCCATAACAAATAAAGGGAAGTGTGGAAGTAGACAAAACCAAGCTTTCACTTAAACAGCATTTAATCATAAGAAGAGCAGCAGTTCTGCATATATAATCTAAATGTTGTGGAATAGAAGGCCTTGTATTTTTTCTCCCATGCTTTATTTAACATTTGATTATTATATCTTAATCTGATTTGTGTTTATCACCATTTTATATTTAGTCACCATTTTTAAACCTTTAACAAATAGTTGTTTAGTTTATCTGGAAAGAGAGGTATGTGTTAGAAGCCCTGGATTTGAGCCACAGTGCCAGGCACGAAGGGGGAAGAAGTTGCCCTTTGACCTCCAGAGAAGAGGGACATCCTCTGAAGGAGGGGAGGGGACCTAAGCATTAAAACCAGAGGACATCCTTTGTTTCCTCAGACAATCTTTGGGGCACTTTGCCTGCCATCTACAAGCCACCTCCAGAATCGTGTAAATATCACCCTCTCCTGTCCCAAAATAAATTTGATCATCTTAAAACTTGTCTCCCGTGATCTGTCCGTCTCCTGGGTACTCACGTTTGGCTAACACCAGAAATCGTGTCACACACTAATACTATTAGAATATTACCACACTGGACTATACACCTAATGATATACCCAAATACTCACTAATACCAATCACTCTTATTTTCTAAGAAAAAACAAACAAACACAAGATTGAACTTCTAGAAAACTGAACTTATTAAAAGAAAGTTCAAATTAAACAATGGTAAATGAATACTACAACCAATTTCAAGTCTCTTATTTTAAAGCAACACAATCAGAAATGGTATTAGGATCAGTGGGCCCACTCTCACTAAGCATTAACTAGCTGGAGTAACATAAAATAAAATGTCCTTAAAAGAAACATAGAACTGTTGCAGGCCCGAAGTGATGATAGAGAGTGGTGAGTGTGAAACCTTATTCTGAAGATTCATTTACATTCAGTACCTTTTACCAATGTGGCAAGCTCAGATGAGGAAGAAGATGATAAAGGGTATTTGCTGCTTCTTTATCACCCTTGCGGCCCACAGATGAATAGCAGGCTTAGAACAGGTGTCCAGTCATGCTGTATTCTTCTCTGTACAATTTTGAAAATCCACCTTTAAAACTCACTTAGCTGGACCTAACACTGGTTCTTCAAAGCTTCCACATCAGAAATGCTTGTTTAGTCTTTGGTGTTAGCTGGTTTAATTTCACAATGGCTAACAGTCCATTCACTTTGCTAATGAACATTAACTACACTCTACATACTACTATCCTTGAAATTCCGTGTAAAATAATCACAGTAGTCCAAACAAACATGTATAAACAACATCTTTAAAGGACTGTTGAGTATGAAGTCTGAGACTTTCAACCATACTTGTTTTAACAAAAAACACTTAACCACGTTTTACCCCGACTTACCCAGTCAGACTACCCACAGTTACCTCTGGCTACTTCCAGAATTAATGTTATGGATATCTGTAAACTTCAACATCACGTCCTCTTCCAACCATTAGCTTTTCACAATAAAACATGCATTTATAAAAATACTTAGTAAAATACTTTTACTATTGTTTAATTTGAGTTTTCTTTTAATAATAAGTTCAGTTTTCTAAAGAATTAATTTAACCACTTATTTGTACATTTTATAGGTTATACTGAATATTTCTTTTAATCCAGTCCAGAAAGGCTTTTAACATATTTAAATTCCATTTTTAACATATTTCACAATAGTTTTTATGACCAACATTGAGTACCACATATCTATAATTTTGTAGTGAGTTACTTGAAAATGAGATGATGAAAGATTCATGTTGAATTTTTTCATTAGACTGGACCAATAAGGCACACCCACCAAATGAAATAATTCAATATGACAGACATGGAAGCTATTGAGAAAAAACTCTTATTTTTTCATAAAAATACTAACAAAATATATAAAATGCTTTAAAATTAGATACAATTAGGTGTATCTTATTTGTCCAGTCTAGTGAAACAATTCAATATTAACTCATGGTCAGAAGTTCACATGACATGGAGGTTATTAGTTTTTGTTTTTTAAGTGTCACTGGTTTAGTAATTCGTTGATAGCCCCTCCTGTGTAGGAGGAGACAGCACACAGAGGTAAGCTGACTGACATCTCACTGCCAATACTGGCTTAAACGGCTGGAAGACACAGCTGAATCTAATTTCAAGTCCCCCTGGTGGTCTGGAGCACTGTTTTGTGTAGTAAGTTTGCATCTTTTTTCTTACTTACTGGTTTTATGAAGCCTAGGCGTAAATTCAGACTGGAAGACCTGCTTCAGTCTCACCTGCATCTAATCGCTGCGTCGAGCACCTCCACTCCAGCCTATCAGCATCAGATCGCGCCTCCATCTCAGCCCATCAGCATCTGACCGCGCCTCCAGTGTATCTAATCAGCGAGCAAGCCTTCGTTTAAAAGGACTTCCATCATGGCCCCATCCGTTCGCCGGCCGAACTTCAGCCCACCTCCGCCCCTTCTCCACCTCCAGTTTCCCAGCTCCCTCAAGCTTCCTTCCCCTCTTCAACCTCCACCACCAGGTGTCCGGCCCGGGGAAGACGCCTCTATTGCTCAACCTGAGCTTCTCCTCGAAGCGCATTGCTATTGTCGGCACTCGTGTCTTCCGCCGAGGTCCGAGCGCCAAATATCTTATGTCATTCATGTCAAATAAAACCATTTAATTGCAGCTTCTCTTTGTTGTGAGTCTCTCCAGGTTGAATTTGGGGTTTGCTAGTGTTTTTGGTACTTGCAGCATATTTCCTTTTGCTTCTGTCTATTTTGTGTGATTCCAGCATTTTTCGTAGCATATTTTTTTGTGTTTGTGTTTCAAAGTTTTTATCATTCATGTGCTTGTGCAATGTTTTGCCATTTTCTTTGTGTTTAGCCATTTGCTGTGCATTGTCACCACACCTAATGATAGACAAAATCTTAACCGGAAAGTTTTGTTGTTGTTTTCTTTGGGTAGCAACCCACATTGCTCTTTCCATGTTTTACTCACAATCACATAATCACCATTTAATTAACTAAACTAAATGTTTAGTTACCTTAAATTAGATGGAATAATATTTATTTAGTTTATTATTATTACTGCCCACTGACAAAGACAATAATGTTTTTGGTTGTGTATGCATGCATTTGAGTTTGTTTGTTTGTAGCATTAGCAAAATATGAACGACTGGACAAATTTTTATAAAATTCTCAAAAAGAAATAATTGGATGCACATGTAAGTACAAATGAATAATTTTTATATCAAATTTAAGATGGCTGCCACAGCTAAGCAACATTAGATAACACACAAATGGCTAGAACTGAGCCAATTTTACAGATATTGAGCTAAAGTTTGATGTGGTAGTAGCTGAGACTCATCGTCATTACATTTTTTGAGCGCTAACACATCTCACAATATTGTATGAGATTGTAAATTATATTTAGAAGGTTTGTCCAAAACAGAAACATCTTTGTTCCTTCTGAACATAAGATAATTTTACTCTAAAACAGTGAATTTCTTTAAGGAATGCCACACCTTTTGTGTATTTTTTTCATTTTCATGAGATTCACACAAAACAAATCTACTGTCTAAATGTACAATGAAATGAATAAATGATGAAACTAAAAGGCATACTGTTAGCTGTCTAAAATCTGTGTCTTACCCCTCTCTCAGTCCAGTAAAGAGAAGCCTATAGTCTGTGTGCTCTAAAGGCTATTTACATAGGAAGCAGACCAGAATCTCACTAAGCTGCTTGTCCCAAAGCCTAAACAGGTGAAATCTTTTAAGATGCCACAATCACTATGTGACAGTCCCCTGTGTGTGAGTGCTCTGACTCCAGTTGAAAATGAGTGGAATTAAAAAAACTCGAATGAGGGATGTCAGAGAAATGAGTCATCAGTTGTGGACTGCGTGCGCCACTCTATGCGCTCTGTGTGCCTCAGTCTGCTCAACATCCGTTCTCCTGAAGGCCCTCATCACCACAGGCATACTTCTGCAATTACCTTCCTGCCCACACTCTGTCAGTCACTGGGGATGTAATAACAGACTGTTGCGCTGTCCTGCTCCAAAACCATACACCAGCAGTCTCCAGATCAGCCCATCTCTGTTGCTTTCTGTAACACGCTCTCACACACACACACACACACACACACAAAATTTTGTATGTATGTCCTTCTAATGTGAATGCTGATTTAGCATTCAACACTGTTTTCCTCTTAAAAGTAGACAGGGTGTCAGCCTCACAGACAGAAACTGGAAGCTGGAAGTTGGTTCCATAAGAGAGAAACCTGATAACTGAAAGCTCTGCCTCCCATTCTACTTTTGGAAACTCAAGGAACTACAAGCAAACCTCCAGTCTGAAAGTGAAGTCCTCTGTTAGGAAAATATGGAACAATGAAATTAACTTTATTACAAGATGGAGCCTGGTTGTTGAGAGCATTCTATGTTAGAAGTCAGACTTTAAAGTCTATTTTGAATTTGACAGGAAGCCAATGGAGGGAAGTTAAAATCTGAGAAATATGTTCTCTCTTTCCAACTCTCATCAGATCTCCAACAGCAGCATTTTTGATTAACTGAAGACTTTTTAAGGAATATTGTTATGATCATGCCTGTGTACCCTTGTTCTTGCCTTGCCTTGCCACTAATCAAGTTTCATTCAGCTCACCTGTGACTCCTGTCTGATTACATCTCCCACACCTGGTCCACGCCCTTCCTATTCTCCACTCACTCGTCGCCAGATTATCGAAAGCATTATGCCAGTAGTTATCCAACATTCTCAGACTGACCTCCTGTGCCTCGACCTTGTTCATGTTTCCTGGATTCACCCCTATGCCTTGCCCCTGTCGGACCCGTGCTGGACTATGGATTTCTGGACATCGACCCTTGCCTGTCACTTGGACCTGGACCTTTTGCCTGCCCCCTTGGCTTTGTCTCATGCTCTCGGCTCTCCCAGTTACGACCCCTGCCCGTCTGACCCCAAGTTAAGTTTTGTCCCGGTGGCCTACCTGTTGGGAACGTTGATCCTAGCCTCCGTTCCTGGACTCCTCTCAGTCATTGTCCACCAGTTGACCGGCTTTGTTCTCCGTCACACCACCACCCAGGTTAGTGTAGCTTCCTTCATCCATTTCTACTTCCTGGGTTGCATGTGGATCACTGAACTGTCCTCTCTTTCCTCAGAGCTGCAGCCGGAGATCCAGTTGCTGTGTGTAACGTTCTGCTGTGTGTAACGTTCTCCCAGTCATTTAATAAAGCCAAGTTAACTTCTCACTCCTGTGTCGAGGCTGAATTACCGGGTCCGCTAACTGAAACTTGTCAAATATTTATGAGTATTTAATGTGGGGGTAAAAAACATGTCCTGATAAAAAATAAAAACAATGTTCTTTACATTAGAACTGGAGGCCAAATTAATGCCATCCAGAGGAAGCAAAAGGCTGCAAAATTTGTTCCTAGGATGCTCAGATCCAAAAACCACTATCTCTGTCCTGTCTGAGTTTAAAAGCTGAAAATTAAGAGTGAAACAAGAAAGAGCTTGACTGTCTTCATGTTATTCAGAACTCTGCTGCAAGACTGGTAACTCGCATAAACAAATGAGCACATAATGTCAGATACAATGAAGTCTTTCTTTAGTACCTGATGTTCAAGTTTAGTGCAGTAGTCATACTCCTTTAAATCTTCATCCTGCTACAGTTTGATCAGTAAACTCCCCCCACACACGTCATGCATACCTCAATATTCTAGTTGTTACTTTGGTTTGCACGTTTATTTCTATCATGGACATGCCAACTGTTTTTGTGTTTGTTTCTCTGTTCAACTTGCTGTTTTGTGTGTTTGTTTATTTGTGTATTTCATATATAGATATATATTCATATAATAAACTTAGTTAGGACTGTATCTGAAACGTTAAATTATTCCCAAATAAACCTTTTGGTTTCTAAACAACTGAAAATCTGTCTCAGTGAGAAAAAGGCTACTTTCTGCTCTGCCAACAGGGAACTGCTGCAGAAAAAAAGAAAACAACTTAGAAGCAATATCCTTAAGATCAAAAATTAGTACAAAAACAAAACAGAGCAAATATTTCAGTGGTTACATATAACAGACATGGGAAGGTTTAAATACCTGAAAGGTAAAAACCTGTAGAAATTTAATTTCCCTCTGGGATCAATAAAGTATTTGATTGATTGGTTTGAATAAAGCCTGAGCATTCCTTGAAGGAATGCATATCACCCACTGACTTTCATGACAGTGTTTTAACTCAAGATAGCCACTATCCAACACAGCCACATCTTGCAAGATGTGTTATTACTCAAGTATGTGTTGAGGATAACTCTCATTTACTACCACAGGGACAGAGATACTGAGGATTCTGTTCTACTCCAACTTGGTTCAGTTTCAGAGCACCTTATGCTTCCTAAAGGACAGGGCTGGTTCTAGGCATGCATATATGAGGGGGCAGCCAGAAATGAGAAGAGGGCATCATATGTACACATCATGCTCCAACACATTTTTTATTGTTGTTGATAAATGTTTTCTTCTTGGGACTGGATTGTTACTTTTGTTACTGTTAGCTGTGTCCAACGTCCAATAATTCAGCTTTATTTGTTGAGATATGATAATTATAAGGGTGAATAAATTAAATAATCTAACCATTGAGTTACTTTAAGGTGTACTAAATCTGTTGTTTGGTCAGTCTGACCTGGTGCCCCTGCTTTAACAAGAGCTTAATATGTGGTAAGTTGAAGAAAGGTTATCACCTTTCCTTCCATCTGTCTGCTACAGACTATTTAACCTAAATGTCTTAATTATACCCTTATTGTGTTTTGCTTCATTTTAATCTTGTTTCAATTTGTTAGATGTATTAGTGAGCCAAATATAATTGTCCACACTGGTGAACCACAAAGATTTGTTTTATTCTCTTTTATTCATTACCCTTGGATGGCGACAGAGCAATTTGGCCTAAGCTTTTAAGCAGCTTGCTTTTGGTCTCACCAACACTTCTGTTGTGTTCTGAGGTGTACACAGTGAATGCTTATGTTCTGTTCTGTTAATACGTCTTGACAGTAGATGGCACTGCTGTGACACCATAGGGCAGAAGAGACTGTTGGGGAAACTGCAGAGAAAGAAGATTCAAAGAAGTTCTGAAATGGTGTTTGACCTAATGGCAGACTTGTAATAAACTTTGTGAGTTTACCCACCATCTCGTCTTTTTTCATTTACAACTGCCACAACAAATGGGTTGTGAAATGATCTACTGAGCATGGATGTCTGAGACAAAAACAAGACAATGACAAGTAGACTCGCTTTAATGTGTCACTGAATGTCAAAGGGAGTTGTAAAACATACCTGGCTGTTCTTGATGCCATGGTTGCAGACCTACACAAGTATTTTTTTATTTTTAGTTGATAGCAGGCTGCTATCAACAAATTCAGACTAAATATAAATATTGTATTCTTGGACCATGCTTCAGTTTTATGTCCAGAAATTTGCTGATGCAAGACCGCCATGGCATCTGAACACACATCTACTCCAAGATAATAACCTTGTCAGTTTGGCTTTAAAACAATTTCATTTTTTTTCTCCCAGTTTAATGCGAGTCCTGAGATCAAAGCCTCTTCTTATAGGGCCCATCTAGAAGAAAGAAACTAGCCAGGATGTCTGAGCACATTGCATGTTGAGATTTCTTATTTGCAACTACAAAATAGCTAAACATGTATAAGAAACAATTGTCTTTGCAAGCTGAATATGATCATATCACATAACAGCACACCACTGAACTTTAAGACAATTTGACTTTCAAATTTTATTAACAAGGGAAAAGACAAGTAAATTGCTGCTCATCAACTGTAAAAAATATCTGGATCTCAGCTAATGCCTCAAGTTGAAACTGGTGCAGGAGTAACATCAGACCCATTGGAAATTAAAAATTTGTGGAATTATACACGAGGCTGTACTCAGCGAAATTGTACTTGAACCCATGAAGACTGAAGCGGAAACTGGAGGAAGTCGTGCCAAGGAGATGGCTGGTACCTGGAGAGACGTTGTGGCGGGGGGTACTGGAAGAGACAGGGTGACTACCACGGTCCATGGAGGCGTATCAGGCTGATCCACCGGAGGGGCAGAGGTGGCGTCCGGCCGATCCACCGGAGAGGCAGAGGTGGCATCCGGCCGTTCCACCGGAGAGGCAGAGGTGGCGCCCGGCCGATCCACCGGAGAGGCAGAGGTGGCGCCCGGCCGATCCACCGGAGAGGCAGAGGTGGCGCCAGGCCGATCCACGGGAGAAGCCGTGGTGGCAGCGTCCGGCTGCTGACACACCGGAGAAGCCATGGTGGCGGCGTCCGGCTGCTGACACACCGGAGAAGCCGTGGTGGCGGCGTCCGGCTGCTGACACACCGGAGAAGCCGTGGTGGCGGCGTCCGGCCACTGACACACCGGAGAGAGGTACTCCCCGGCATCCAAGTCTGCTGGGTTTGTTGGTGGCTGGATCATTCTGTCAGGATCACTGGTGGCAATGGAGGCGAACCCTGTGGACTATGATGTTTGCAGATGACATTGTGATCTGTGGTGAGAACAGGGAACAGGTGGAAGAGAACCTGGAGAGGTGGAGGTATGCACTTGAAAGACGAGGGATGAAAGTCAGCCATAGCAGGTAGAACAGTGAGGCTACAAGGAGCAGAGGTAACAAAGGTGCAGGACTTATAATACTTAGGGATGACTATTCCGTCCCCATACACGTAGACCTACGTGCAATGACGGATAGCTAAACGAGTGTCCTGGGTATTGAAAGAACTGACTGACTCAGACGTAGAAGTAAGTCGACATTGGTTTACTTGTTTGTCTTCATCTTCATTGACAATTACAATGAGTCCAGAACATATCATCGTGAAACTGTAAGAATACAAAAATCAAACTATTATGTTATGCAATGTCTTCACATCACATTCTTATTGGCTGAATTATCCCTGGCTATACGAAACAAACAATCATACATAAAACTTACTCAAACTAAAGTTAAGAAGCAAAATATACATTGATTCTGTTCTAATAACATACAATACAAAATATAAACTTACAAACAAAGCTACTTCACGTCTCAACACAGAGAATGCGAACAGATTAAATTCAGCTCTTTACCGCATGTTTCCCATTCAAACAAAATGGCTGACCCCTCCCCATGTGGTTACAAAATACACCACCCCAAACCAGCCACTAGGAGCGCTATACTGCATGCGCCACATGACAATGACTGTCCAGGAAAACGGGCAGTGTAATAAAGTGGTGAAGAAGAGAGTCCAGGCAGGATGGATTGAATGGAGACAAGTTTCAAGAGTCATTTGTGACAAAAGAGTGTCAGCAAAGGTCAAAGGAAAGATTTACAAGACAGTGGTAAGACCAGCTAGGTTGTATGGTTTAGAGACAGTGGCACTGACAAAAAGACAGGAGATGCAGCTGAAAGTGGAAAAGCTAAATATATTGAGGTTCTCCTTGTGAGTGACAAAGATGGATAGGATTAGAAATTAGACTAATAAGTACAGCACAGGTTGCAGAACTGAGTGACAACGTTGAAGAGGTCAGATTGAGATGGTTAGGACATGTGCAGTGGGTATAGTGGTAGAAGAATGTTAGAGATGCAGCTGCCAGTAAAAGGACAAGGAGAAAAGCCAAAGGGGATATATATGGATGCAGTTTGAGATGACATGGAAGTAGAGATGACATGCTGTGGTGACCCCTGAAAAGGCTCGAAAGAGATATGGCTTTTTATTAGTATTAAACAGAAACCTGGGGTTGTTCTTATTGTCCTCTACTAAAGATGAATAATATTCAGTTCTAGCTGCTCGAAGAGTGTTCTTGTATGTCAACAGGCTATCTCTCCAGGTTAAAAATAAATCTTCCATGTCATTGGAGCACCATTTTCTTCCCAACTTTCTATATGCCTGTTTTAAAATATGTAACTCTGAATTCAAAGAGACAGCTTCCTCTGGTCACTTTCGTTTTCAGAGGAGCAACTTTATCAAGTGATGTTTGCACTATTAACAACAAGATCATCTAAGTTGCTGCTCTTTGTTGCATTACTCTGCCAGACAGATTATGGAAGAGATTCTTTAAATGTGGTTACAGCATTCTCTGATAGACACCTACCATAATGAAATTTACTCTGTGGCTGTGTAGTCAATCAATGTAGGTTTGTGGATATTTTATGTTAAACCAATTAACTACTAAATTAATAAAGGCTATGTTTAAGCTTTTACTTTTAACATCTACATGAATCTTGAAATCACCAACTATTATGACTTTATCTGTATTCAATAAAAGGTCAGACAAAAAATTAGAGAATTAAGACAAAAACCTGGTGGAAGATACATAACAAGTAAAAGTGTTTTTTATATTTAAATTTTGAATGAGAAAATAATTATGGTTAAGGCTTCAACAGAATTATAACCAATAATTGGTTTAGTATCAATCAATACTCCTGACTGAAAAGTAGCAGCTACTCCTGCTCCTTGACCTGTTGTTCTAGGAACATGAACATTTAGATCATTAGCATGAGTGAAATTATTTATACTAACAAAATCCTTCTGTTGTAGCCATGTTTCTGTAAGATGAAATAAATCAATATGATGATTAGTTACCATGTCATGAACTAACAGAGACTTAGGGGAAAGAAATCCTATATTTCTTTTTCTGTATTTAAGGGGTTTCTTTTTCTGTTGTAGTGAAGTAATTGTGTTTATTTTTATGAATTATATTTCTACAGCTGAGTTTTGGTTTATTTAATTTGGGCCATGGTCAAGCTGTTTCCCTGGGGGTTTTGGTGGGTAACAGAGGAGAAGCAGCAGAGAGGTGTGTAAGACAACAATTCTGCTTCCTGGACTGGACCCTAAGTTGTCAATAATTTGGAGTTGTTTTTTGTGTTTCTGATTCACGTTTCAGTTTGGGTTTATTGTTTATTTTATTTTGTCATTTAGTTATCTTTATGTTTAAGCCTGGTCTTAGTTCAGTTCTTGCTCCTTGTGTTTTCGTCCTCCTGTTATTATTCACTTCTCCTCTGTTAGTCACTTGTTTACTTGCCACGCCCATCTCCACCTGCTCCTAGTATGTAATCACTCACCTGTGCCCACTTCCCCTAATTACTCTCTGCTTTAAAACCTGGTCATTTCCTTCATTTACTTGCTGGTCCTTTGTCGCTTTCACGTGCTGTCTGGTTCCTCCCATGTCTTGCCTCTGATGTTTTGTTCATGTTTAGACTTAGTTTGTGTTTTCTTTTTTGCTGCCACATCAGCTTTTGTTTTTGGTTTTCTTTTATTTATAATAAATTTGTTTGGATTCATGTGAGTGTTTTGTGTTTGATAGTGAAAGTGAAACGGAGGCTTCCTGAATCACTGAACCACTTTGAGACAGTTGCTCAGAAAATGGCCTATTGTGATGAAGCACTCGAGACACTCTAAAATGGCGACATCTGGTGGTTGTTTTTATGTACTACAGTTGACGTGAACAAAATTGATAACTTTATTTAAATCACAAGTCTGTTTCATTCATATCATTTTCATTAAAGCTCATGTTCTCCAATGAAACCTGTGTTTTTGTTTTTATAAACTGAAAGGAGGACGTTACAATAAACATGTTTTTTAACAATAGTGTCACCTTCTTCTGTTGGACTGTAAATATCATTATTATTCCATGAATTATTATTTTCATTTTATTACTATCTGAGAACTTATAACTTTATGCTATGATGTCATGATAGTGATTAATATAAGAAGAGGCTTTGAGTGACATTCAAAGATTTTTATTCAAAAAAAGAATAATTTCCACTGTTTTTGCCTTCAGTCTGCTCCTCTTCTGGCTCACTACCTCTCCAGCTTTAGAGAAGACACGCTCGCATGGCACAGATGTTGCTGGCATTTGCAAATATCGTTTTGCCAGTTTGTTTAGATGTGGAAAGATTGTTATGCGTTGGGTCCATCTCCCATGCATAAGAACGTGCTCTTTTTTGGAGGCACTGTCTCTTCCTCCATCTCCCTCACTATCTTAGTCACAATTTAAAATCAGACTCTCACATATATTTTTAAATACACTCAAAATCACACACAATCACTCAACCTAACTGTCTAAACTCAGCCTCTCACAAACTCAAATCCATGCACACAACCACTCAACTTCAGACTCTGAAGTTCAGACTCTAACTATATCTCGCTATTTCAAATTTGTACAAAAACATGTCCACCTTTCCAAAAACTTACAGTTTGGGTGGATATTTAGTCTCATTTGAAAGCCTTGAGAATAACTACAAGACCCACCCACTCGGGATTCCTGCGAATCAGCACATGACGAACTGCACGTCACAAGCAGCTCGAGACACCAGAAAGAACGAGGCCTCGTTTAAGAGCAGTCATGTGATATTTGACGTGTTGACACAGCTACCAAAACACTGCATCACAATACTTCTACTTAATTTGGCTCAAAACTGTGTCGAGCAGGAGGTGTCGAGCAGCACATCACTAGTGTTTGAGTCTTTACTGATCAGAGGAGGATCAACAGGTGGGTGTGGTCCATCTGAGGCAGCATCCACACCTATCAGTAATTAAGCCGCTTGTTGCTGTGGCTTTTTAAGGAGCTTCTACACAACCAGTCAACGCCTGATGATTGCCATTCGTGGTAGAGTCAAGCCAAGAGAGACTCTTAAATTCTTCTCTTAGAGATTGACAGTTTGCTGAGACATTGACAGTTTGTCATCCTTGTTGCCTCGTTTTACCTCCACTCTCTATGTTCCCCAGGTCGGCTCTCTAGTGGTTCCCTCAGCACACCAGTTCCAGCTTCTCCAGCCTCACCCCTGTTCGAGTCACCTTAAGCTCCAAGCTCTGGGTTGGGCTCAGCTCCGTTGCCTCCTGCCTCCTCCTGCCTTCTCCTTCCTGCCTGCTCTCCTACAATCTGATCAGGAATTAAAGACGCAATTCCCCATCAGATCTCAAACCACCAATCCCCACGGATCCAGCTTGTCTCTCCATACCAGAAAGCCTCCACTAAGCTGTATGTCCATTTATGTTCTTCCAACCACCAGATCAGCTCATGCATCAGTTTTTTGCCCTAACCTCCTGCATTCCTACTTCCAGACGCCGCCGCCAGCCCAGCAGTCCAGTACATTTCTTACTTTCTGCCCAATAAACTGTTTTTTTGTTGTTGTTTTTTTAAGACTGTGTCACATCTTGATTCCGCATGTGGGTCAGAAAACGTTCTGAAAAAATGACAAAATAAGGTTTTCTTTAATCTCCCGTTATGAGTCTGCACACTGGGTTCACCTCATTTTCCACCCCACCTGATAGAATAACTAACAAAATCAGCCAAATTCTTAAAAAGAAGTGCGGCTCCATCCAAAGTGGGATTGATGTAATTTCTTTGCACCAGACCAGGTTTTCCCCAAAATGCATTCCAATTATCTATGTAGTCCATGTTGTTTTCAGGACACCACCTGGATACCCAGCAGTTGAACAACATCATGAGCCATACATGTCATAGCTGGTCAGATCGGGGGAAAGAGAAAGCTACAGAGTCAAATATTATCTTGACAAAGTTACACACTGAAGCAACAATAATTTTAGGGACGTCCAATTGGGGTAATCAGGTGTCATTACTGCCGTCATTAATGACAATCTTACCATATTTAATCTTAGTCTTAGTCAGCATTTAGTCATCAACCCACCCTCATTTACCCTGTACCCCTTGTACCTCATCCCTCTTCATTTAATCACCCCTTTCCCTTTACTTCCCTTCATCCCTACATTCCTTAAGGTTCCGTCTGGGGTCGTTATATACGGGCTTGGGAAAGAAAAGAACTAAGTTTCCTGAAGACTATACCCCTATGCTTAGTCTTCATCTCTCTAGCCCTCCAGCATTCTCCCCAGATGACCAAGCTAAGCTCTTTCATCCCTTTACCTCTTCACCTCTTAATCCTTTCATCCCCTTCCTGTAATAAATCTTATCTTATCTTTTATCTTTTTGGCATGGTCCTTGCTAGTGAATTTATGGTTGATGGGGTCCCTAGTGCCACGTTTCAGACTATGGAGTAGCTAATTACCAGGGTCTGCTTCTCAGAAGGTGTGGTGCAGAGTGAGGAAAATCAGTTTGAAATGTAAAAGGGTCAAAAGTTAACTGGGGGCTTAGCCTTAGCACTATGCTTACTCTGAACCAGCCAGCCTCAGGTTCTACACTCAGCCGGCCTGGGGTCCCGGCTGCTCAGGATCTGCTGAAGGACCGGTAACAGGATCTACTCTCACTGGCTCTGCACTACCTAAGGGGACCTGGCTAGCTAATGGCTTTTCACTACCACAGAGCTAAGCTTCCAATTCAGACAGCCTCTCCTCCAAAGCTAGCATAAGTCTACATTTATTACATGTACCATTACCACTAAAGGAGGCAGAGGAATAACTAAACATCTGACACACAGAGCAAGTGAGAACAGAAAAAGCCAAGATGGAACCAGAAACCATGCTAAGCTAATGCTAGTTAAAGATAGCAGACCCCCAAAACACAGATAAAAACCAAGAACTGATGAAAGGCAAATTATGTCTCAAGCACAATGCAGTGGTGGAAAACAACTGTATCAAGAGTGTCTGTGTCCTAGAACTTAGAACTGTGTTAAAGCTAGTAAATTATAAGACTCCATGAGCAAACAAATTACACCAGCTACCAGCAGAGAAAACAGGAAGTGACACAATACGCCTTAATGCAAAGATCAGCACATCCCTGTCTATTGTGTTGTGTTATATATATGTGTGTGTGTATGTGTTTGTCTTCAGTTTGTGAATATACAGTATGGCCACTTGTACTACTCCACATCACGGGGAGCAAACATTTCCTGTTTTTACCACTCTCCACCTCGCCACCCTCTGACTATGTCTAAAACTGAGTTTACTCAGCCTTTTTTTCCAGGAAACTTCCCTAAACTGAAGCACACTAATAGCATGCCAAGGGTTTGTTTTTGTTTTTTTTATTAAATTTCCATTAAATTGTTACATCAAAACAGTATTAGGTTTTTCTCATCACCCCTCATTACTGCCTGTCTAAACTGAATTTCACTGAAATTATTAATGGAACTAACTATTGTTACAAATTCATCTTCCAAATTAGAATGTTACACTGTAATAAATTATAATGGCTGCTTGAAAAATGGCTACAACTCTAATCCTTCTCATAATAAAATGATTTTGGCCTAAAAATTGGGTATGAAAGGGAGCAGGGGATATGCAATCCTTCAGGGAAAGCTAGGCCTTTAATAATAGAATGCATTTAAAGGTATAAACAGAGTTTTGGAGGTGAAAAGGTGTGGGTCCTTCCTTTTTTTAAGACCTCTGACTGCTGGGCAGAAGGTATAGGGGGATCTCACTAAGTTCCTAAATAACTCCCTGAAGCCTCTCTGAAGACCAATCTGGGACTCATTCAAATTATTTGAGTCCCAAGTGGCACAGGATGCAATTTATAGATCCAACATGCACAACATTATGACCCAAATTCTGTCCATTATTAAAAACTGCAAGATCTCTCTCTCTCTGTCTTTGCCACTGCTAGCCTATTTATGTCAGCCAGTTTCCATGGTGACTGAGCCATAGATAAAAATCTAAACCACACTCAGTTTGTAATGTGTAGTCTGAACTTTCCCTTCCAGAGAGAATGATGACAGAACAGGTACACAATCATTTCTGCACCCGAACAAAGGCAGGTTAAGGGTGCAGAGCTCATGTTTTTCTACACTTATCCCAGATATCTGACTAATATGCTAAAATGCTATAAAATTATTTTTCTTTTTTTTTCCCTATTTCTCCATTTTATATAAACCGTAGCCAGTTTTGTTGTACGAATGTTGTTCAGGTCTTTGTGTGGTTTATGTTACTACTGCGCAATAAAGTCATTTGGTCTATTTAGAGAAAGTAGAAGTTGTTTTGGCTTATCAAACAGTGTAAAATATCATACTCTATCATTTAAAAAAGAAAGGCAAACATAAACACAATAAATAGGTTGACTGGTTGACTATTTTTATTTTTTGTTAGGGGACTTCAGGAGCCGTCCCCTTAAGGGGGGGGGGGGGGGGGGGGGGGGCTCTGTCATGGTTTTTGGTGTTTTTGTAAACTCTTGTTTTGTTTCTGTTTATCTGTTAGTTTCTGCGTTCATGTCCTGTCACTTTCCACCTCCCCAGTACATTTCCTATTTATGTCTGCCACGCCCATCCCCACCTGCTTGTAATCATTCTCACTCACCTGTGTCCATTTTCCTCATTATCCTTTGTCTTTAAGAACCGGTCATTCTCCTTCACCCCTCACTGGATCATTCCGCTTTGCCTGTTCATTCTTGTTCCTCCTAGTTATGCCTTCGCTCCTTGCTTTTTGGATTTTGTTAGTGTTTGTTTTGCTGCCACGCCAGCCTTTTTGTTTGTTATTTTAGTTAATAAAGTAATTTTCGTTCTTTTAAGTAATGAGTCTGCGTTCTGGGTTTGCCTTCGCTCCTTGCTTTTTGGATTTTGTTAGTGCTTGTTTTGCTGCCACGCCAGCCTTTTTGCTTGTTATTTTAGTTAATAAAGTAATTTTCGTTCTTTTAAGTAATGAGTCTGCGTTCTGGGTTTGCCGCCATCTCCCCGCCTTCTGACATTGACATGATATTTTAGCCTAATGTGACAACACCAAGGTTGTTTATTCTGCTAAAATAGATGGTAATTTGTTGTTTGTTTTACAGCTACATGCATTTATAATAGCATGAGAACAAAGACCATGTCATGACAATGATCTGAGGGTAATCGGTTCCCACCATTCCACATTCCCAACTTGGTCGTTATGTGTGTTGTGTTGTTTTGTCAGCCATGGCAGCTCTTGTGATCATCAGAATCCAAATCTGAAGAGTTTTCATCTGATTACGGAGATCCAGCTGTTGGTTCAGGTTCATACTGGTATTCACATCATCTAAGTATACTAAGACTTGCATGAGGTTCATATCTCCCACAGTTTTTTCCATTAGCCGCTGGAAAGTCGCCGGTGCTCCAGTTATTCCCTGCGGCATTCTCTCAAATTTGAAGAAGCCCAGCAGACAGATGAACGCCGTCTTCTCTTTATTTTCTTCTGCCATGGGAATCTGGTAGTATCCACTACGCAGGTCTAGCACTGTAAACCATTTACTCCCAGACAGAGAATCAAGGGCTTCATCAATGCAAGGAGTTGTATATTAGTCTGGCACTGTCCAACTGTTAAGGAGCCTGTAGTCTATGCACATCCATACAGTTCCATTTTTCTTTTTAACTATTACTATCGGTGAGGCATAAGGGCTACGAGACTCTCGAATGATGCCAGCGCAGAGTAACTCTTGCAAATGTTTTCTTACATCCTCAATGTCTGCAGGTGCAAGCCGACGGGATCTTTGACGAAACGGCCTTGTGTCAGCCAGACGGATGGTATGCTCAACATCCTTTGCAAGGCCAACATGAACTCATTCTCATTAACTGAGAAAACGTGTGAGTGTTCTGCTAGTTTCAGTCTAAGCCAGTCTTTTCACTCCTCAGGCACAGGAGAGTCACCAAAGTTAATTTGGTTGCTATCAAATGCTGTCATTTCCTGTTTTTGGCCTGGCATGGCAATGACCCTTTCAGTGCGATAAATGTGATCCATGACAGTTCCAGTAGGAAGGATGGTTTCCTTGGCAGATTTGTTCTCTACCAAAATCCTAAAGCTGTTAACTTGTACTACATGTGCAGGCACAATCATAGGTTGCAGCCAAATATCACCTGGCAAGGGAGCTAATGGAGAAGAGTCAACCATTAGGATCTCATTACTAACTGCTTGCTGGAAAAGAACCTTGCAGGTTATTTGCATGTCTTTTCGTGGGGGTATGGACAATGGAATTGAGCCCTGCTAAATCACACAGCCAACCTGGTCATCCTGAGAGTCCAGGGAGATAGAATGTGTGAGAAGGGGTGGCGTTTCACTATGAATTTGGATGCCCAGAGTTTTAGTTATGTCCCGCACCTCTTTTCTGCATTCCTGTACTAAATTACAGACATGGCTTGTGTTAGTGCCAACAATGACAGGAATCTGCTCTTCTTTTGGGATCGGACAGATAAGGGCAAGAACTGGTACTATATGTCTGGCATCAGTCATTTTAGCAGAATACTCAAAATCTACCACAGCATAGCCAAGGTAGGGGTAGCTGATGTTGGACTCACTTAAACCCCAAAGGTGAAGACCAGTGACTAGGTGCACAGGGACAGAGGACAGACGGGTTTTGTACCAGGCCTCAAATATTATGGTGACCTGTGAGCCACTGTCAAATAAGCCCTCACAGGGTTGTCCATTCACCTTAATTGGTACAATACTGGGTGGCCCAGTCAGTGCTTCAGGAATTCCAACCGGAGTGGGGGAAGCCAGAAGACCCTGCTTAACATTGCAGTCAGTGTCAGTGTTAGTACTTGATGAAGCAGTTAAATTTGCTTACATTTCTTTGATAGTCTGAATGAGCTTTCTTATTACCTTGCACAGGTGACCCACTTTTCTCGTTGTCATGTGGAGACTTAGGCATGCAGGTGGCAAACTTACTCTTAAGCTCTTTAACTTCAGCTTTGAGATTTTGTATTTCTATTTGATTTGTTTCCAAAGATTTTGTTTGTACACGTTGGACCGACGCATTAAGCTTTCTTCTGGAGGCCTCATACTCTTCCTCTGTGCGGATCTCACTTAAGAGGTGGAGGGAAGTTGTGGGTGAGGACTTCCACCCTCTCAGGTGTAGCTGAATTAGCATTATGTCAGAAACAATCGCCCCTCTCAGAAGTTGCTCTAGGCGAGCTTTGTCTTTACTATCAGTTTTTAATCCTCCTCTCTGAATAACTCTGGTGAGGGCCCTCTCTAAGCGCCTTAAGAAATCAGACAGTTTTTCACTTTGTTGCTGCTGTATTAATCGGAAGGCAAAATACAGGTCATCTCCAGACTTAGTACTGCCAAATGCACTTTATACCTCCAAATATTCCTTGGGACTTGCCTCGTGGTCTGTCTCACGAACAGATTTAGCTATCTCTAACGCTGGCCCCTTTAAACTCTGCATTAGCCTTCGCCTTTTCTCCTTGTCGCTACTAGGGATGGGCAGATGAGGCCTCATTGGGTGTATGGCACACTTCCCAAACTGTGTCAACACTGTGTTGAAACTGTGTTGCTGTATCACTCAATGGCGACATCTGCTGGATTTAAAAAGTAATTGCAGGCAACTTCAATAAAGACTGGAAACAGACTGAACAAGGGTCATTCACACATTTTTATTTAGAAACATCAGCTGCGTTAACATCTTTGGGCCAAGGCGATTGCGCCGCTTACAAACCATTTCTCCTGCTTTTGAGAACACCCTTTCACAGGGCACTGATGATACCCGCGTACATAAAAATGTCATTGCAAGTTTGTACAAGGTAGGGTAATTTAGTCTTTGCGATTTCCAGTATTGTAGTGGATCCTGTGATCTTGGTGTGTTCTCCTTGGAGATGTATCTTTGTACCTTGATAATGGCATCGGTGGGGACATTTGAACTGGTCTTGCTCTCCTTGACTTCCATGTCCAGCTGGTGCCACAGGTTGTCATCTGAGGAAAAAATAAAATGCATCTGTGTTACTAATTCATTGTATTCACATGGAGTGATTTGCATGAACATTAAAATACAAATGAACACAATTAAGAATCATGACATACCTGGACTGGAAGCAGATGGTTGAGTTGAAGGTCCAGCTTGGGCATCTTCCATTTGTGTCGGTACAGCGTTTCTCATTTCTGCTGCACACTCTGATTTTAGTCTTTTCACTGCATCATTGGCTTTTGACGCACTTAAGAATGCCATCGTCTTGAACCGAGGGTCCAGCAGTGTTGGTATTGTCATTACACTTAATGACTCCAGGTTGCACAGAGTTTCTAGCAGTCTTCTTTTCAGATTTTCCACAAGATTAATTGCGGTTTCCGTGGTTACATTTAATGCATTGCGTTGCAGTGAGTGGTGCAACATTTTGAGCATTGGGATTACTTTTGATCCAGACACTCTTTTTTTCCTCAGACAGCTCCACTGTCGCTTGATTAAATGGAGCAAGCACACGGAGTGTCTCCTCTATGATTTTATAATCATTTGTAGTGAGCTGAGGTATATCACTTTTTAAAGAGGCTAGGGATACCAACACCGACTCCTTCTGTTCCGCCATGCGTTCCAGCATTAAATACGTGCTGTTCCATCTAGTTGACACCTCATTCATTAATTTCTTCACTGGTCCTCCCATCTGTAGCTGGACTTGTGCCAGTTTCTCTTTAGCTGTAGTACTAGTTCTAAAGTATGTTACAATATGCCTTGTTTTATGTCGGATATCAGTGAGTGTCTCAATTTGGTCACATGATTTTCGAACTGTTAAATTTAAAGAATGTGCTATGCAAATCGTGTGCCTGATTTGGAGATTTTTGACACATGCAACCATGTTTGCAGCCGCATCTGTGACAAGACATGTCACTTTCTCTGCTAAGGCCCACTCCTGCATTAAGTTTTTCTTTACTTGGGCCATATTTTCAGCAGTGTGCTGCTGAGGGAAGTGTTCCACTCCCAAAATTGATGTACACAGTGTATGGTTCTCACTGTCGACATAGTGACAGGTCACAGCCAGGTAAGCCTCCATGTTCGTGGATGTCCACATGTCAGCTGTTAGGCTGACTGCAACTGCACTCTTCAGTTCTTTTTTAACTTGCTCCTTTTTCTCCTCATACCTCTGGCTAATCATGGTCTTGATAGCCTAAAATTAATAACACAAGTGGAGTAGATTAATGAATGAAATCACATAACATGCATATACTTTGTTAACATGTATAACACCCATTCATCAGTTTGTTTCACGTACCTTTCTGCTTGGCAGAACATATAAGGGCTCAAGGAGTTGGACCAGCTCTCGGAACCCCTTGTCTTCCACAAGGCTAAGCGGCTGACAGTCTGTAATGATCATATTCATTACAGCCTCATCAATCGCCTGCTTTCTGGAAACACCAGGGCTGATTACGGAAGTATTAAGTCGTTCTTCCTTCTCAGGCCGGCCACGGTAATGCCTCAGCATTGTGGAAGTGTTCCGGTTACAGTAAGACAGCACCTGGGAGCAAAAATCCTACATTTCACCTCCAATAGAAACATAAGTTAATCCATGTTAATTGATTAAAGTATTCTTCAGAAAGAAATTGGAATAACCCGACAGAAGAATGATCAATAGTGGAAACGAGAACGGAATAATAATTTACCTTATTCTCCGTGATAAGATCAAAATGATCCCACACGGGAGAAAACTTCCTCTTCCTTGGTTGATCCATAGTTTTCGATGACAAGCCAAAAACCAATGCAAAGCAAACAACACAAACTATCTCCATCCAACAAAACCCACAAACGTGTCGATACATTTTCTGTTTATAAATACAATTTGGCGCGTTCACAACCAAACGACACAGGAACTGTATTGGTCACGTGGTTTTCATTAAAGAGATGCGCGCACCGACACGGGGCTTCGCCTTGTTTTCCTAGGCGCATGCGCCGAGGTTTCAGTGTCGTCAGACCCATCACTAGTCGCTACAGTCACTCTCCTCTATCATGAGCCCTGCTTATTCCAGCCAGTGGTCAAATGGCTCCTCACTGGGAGTCCTGGTAATCATTAGAATTCAAATCTGAAGACTTCATCTGATTATGGACATCCAATCGTTGGTTTAGGTATATACTGGTATGGTTGTATATCCATTACTCCCGCAAAGTTTTCCAGCATTTTTTTGTGTTCAAAAAATGCTTCTTCTTCCATTTCCACTAGTAAACAACTGGACAGTAACGACGTTCTTGGCCGGCTAGGGCACAGCGCACGTCATGAACCCAGGACGGAACTCCACTCCACAAATCACCCACTTCGGAAATTGTTGACTTAAACACTAAAAACAGTTTATTTAACTTTTAGGTCAGATAATGTGTCCCTGCAATATTGTGTGAATGTGTTTGACTAAATAACATACATGAAATGTCAGTTTTTTGAGATTTGATTTCAGTTCAGCTTTAAATCACTTCACTCTGATCTATTAAACATTCAGACATAAAAACACTTCTAAATTCAAAAAAAGGGCCGGTGTGTCAATACAAAACTTAGCCAAAACACAATTTTAAATGGGATCTTTAGACATGGTATTAGGATTGTGCATCTCTGGTTTGTGGCCAATACCATATGTATCTTGATACACAACCAATGAACTAATTCATTAAAAATACATGTGAAGTAACAACAAATATGATGCGATTCAGACTTTAATCAGGATACAATGCAATTCAATGAAGTTGATTCAACACATTAAGATTCAAAGCAAAATGTATTTTTAACAATATATGAACCACAAGTTATAGAATATTAGCTGATTCACATTGATTGAAGCACATTTTCAGAGGGTTTATTGCTGTGTTTATGTTGTCGTTGCTGCAGCACCAGGAAGAGGGACAACCACAAATTGGGCAGACTGATAAGGAAGGCTGACTGTGGTGGGTGTGGAGCTTGAAACGGCGGTGGCAGTGGCAGAGAAGACGACTTTGGACAAACTACTGGACATTATGAATAATGTCAGCCACCCGCTGCACATGGCTATACCCTCACAGAGGAGCACGTTCAGCAACAGGTTTCTATCTCAGAGCTGCTCATCAGTATGAAGGGGGCTTAGGCAGCTGACCAATTACAAGCCTACAGCCCCCCATGCCGCCTGCGACCTGAAACTGGCCAACAGCCTCAACGACTTCTATTATCGCTTTGATGGCCCATCAGCCAGCCCTGAAACCCTTCCAGTCACCAACAATCACTCCACTCCATTACAGCACATTGTGGTACCCTCCCCTGGCCCCCTTACTATCCAGGAGCAGGATGTGCACAATCTCTTCAGCAAGCTGAACCTCTGTAAGGCTCCGGGTCCAGATGGTGTCTCCCCCTCCACCCTGAGACACTGTGCAGATGAGCTCACTACCATCTTCACGGACATCTTCAACACCTCCCTGGAGTTGTGTCATGTGCCAGCCTGCTTCAAATCCTCCATCATCATTCCTATCCCCAAGAAGCCTCAGATTACTGGTCTTATTGACTATAGGCCTGTGGCTCTGACGCCTGTACTCATGAAGACATTTGAGCGACTGGTCCTCTCCCATCTCAAGACCATCACCGCCCCTTCCCTAGACCCGCTGCAATTCGCCTACAGAGCTAACAGGTCTGTAGACAATGGTATTAACCTGGCCCACCATTTCACCCTGCAACATCTGGACACCCAAAAAGCCTACGCCAGGATCCTGTTTGTGGACTTCAGCTCAATATTGCCACACCTGCTCCAAGATAAGCTATCTCAGCTCAGTGTGCCCGACTCCATCTGCAGGTGGATCACCAACTTCCTAACTGATAGGAGACAGTACGTGCGTCTGGGGACGACCATCTCGGAGACTCGGACCATCAGCACCGGTTCCCCCCAGGGCTGTGTACTTTCACCTCTGCTCTTCTCCCTCTACACCAACTGCTGCACCTCCAGCCATGAGTCTGTTAAACTGATTAAGTTTGCGGACGACACCACCGTCATCGGTCTGATCTTGGACGGGGATGAGTCTGCTTACCGGATGGAGGTGGATCGGCTGGTGTCCTGGTGCAACTCAAACAACCTGGAGCTTAACACCCAGAAGACGGGGGAGTTAATTGTGGACTTCAGGAAAGCCATAGACCACCACGCCCTCTTATTATCAAGGACCTCACCATCGCCACTGTGGACTCCTTCCACTTCCTGGGTATCACCATCACTCAGGACCTCAAGGGGGAGCCGACAATCAGCTGCATCATCAAAAAAGCACAGCAGAGGATGTTCTTCTTACGACAGCTGAGGAAACTCAAAATGCCAACTGAGCTGATAGTGAAGTTTTACACAGCTGTCATTGAGTCCATCCTCACCACTTCCATCACCGTGTGGTACGCTGGGGCCATGAGCAGGGACAAACAGAGACTGCAACGCGTTGTGCGCTCCGCCGAGAGGGTGATCGGCTGCAACCTCCGACCCGTACAGGACCTGTACTCCTCCAGGACTTTAGGACGAGCAGGTCGAATTGCAGCTGACTCCTCTCACCCTGGACACAGCCTGTTTAATCTTCTCCCCTCAGGCAAAAGACTACGGTCCATCCAGACCAGAACTTCCCGCCACATGAACAGCTTCTTTCCCTCTGCCACTAAACTGCTGAACAACAGATAATTAACTCTAGTACGACACAGCCACTTTATCCACCTGCCATAATGCACATGTACACTTTAATTAATTTCTTTCTTTTTTTTCATGTTTACTTATTCATTTGTATTTGTTTTATTTGCACTAATACACCAAAACGATTTCCTAGCCTGTAACTTGTTTACTGGCAATGGCAATAAAGTGATTCTGATTCTGATTCCACAGACTGACTCACAAGATCATTCATACAGAATCTTTTCTTTTTTAAATTGAAATTTTATATTTTGATCTATAATTTTACATTGTATTTGATCAGTATATATTTTTAAATTATTTTAAACTGTTGCACCTTTTGTGTATATGTGTGTGTGTGAACAACTTGTTGCTCACTTTGGGATCACTAAAGTATGTAATCATTGCTCTCTCTCTCTCTCGCTCCGTTTTGTCATTTTTCACGTGTGTTGAAACAAACCTTCTGCTCACTTTAAAATATAAATCAAATAAGATTTAAGTGGTACAAGGACAAAATGGACTGATGCATCTAAATTTAATCCCAGGGCTGCATCAATTCACAGCTGCTCTGCCAATGCAGTCGCATCAAGCTTAAATGTCAAACAGTACGAACCAGTTAATCCTTACATTTCCAGTTGGTACCATCAGCCTACCACAAAGACACAATGTGTTCCCATTTATTTAGCTTATTTCATGAAAAAAATAAATAGTTAACTTAACAAAGATAACTCAGTTTGACAGAAAAAATGGATTTTAGCTCCAAAGTAATTGTCAAAGAGCTATCGTGAGTGGCCATGATCTTAAAAGTAGGCCTGATTTTGTTATTGGCATCACTGCATGGAACACTTCAACATTTTTTTGTCTGCAAACACAGTTTGCTGTGCCATCCACAATTGGTGATTAAAGCTCCATGCAAAGAAGAAGCCATGTAAACATCATCTAGAATCACTGCCATTTTCTCTGGGTAAAAACTCATAAAATGGGCTGAGGCCAAGTGGAAAACTGTTCTGTAGTCAGATGAACCCATAATTGAAATTCTTTTTAGAAACCACTGATGCCACAACCTCACTGCTAAAGAGAAAAGGGACCATCTGACTTGTTTTTAGCACACAGTTCAAAATCCAGCTTTTCTGATGGTACAATGGTACAGTAGTGCCTCTGGCATGGGCAGCTTACACATCTGGAAATGTACCATCAATGCAGAAAAGTATGTACAGGTTTTAGAACAACATATACTCCCCTCATACTTTTTTTTTCTGCTCTGCTCCAGCTGGAAGGCGAATGGGTTTCTTTTCTCTCTGTCTCCTGAACTCCCCCTGCTTCTCTGCCCTGTTTTCTTTTCGGAGCCTCTCTTTTGCATATTCTCCAAAATTTTTAAACCATAGATCTGATCAGCTGGTCTCCCAACGCAATTGATCAAATTTTCTCAACGGGTAGTCAGGGTGAACGAGAGCCCACCTACCCAGATGGGACATTTTTTGCTGGATACACAATGGATTCCTGGAGGAAATGGAATATTGTTTGTCTATTAATTTTTGTCTTTGGAAGAAGATCTTTACATATTTGGGTTTTTGATAACAGGATTTCTGCTGTTTGGATTAGGCTGACTTATCGTCAAATTCGTTTGATGGGTTCAGCGGTCAACAATCAAACTGTGTGGTTACGGGAGCTGAATTGCAAGTTGGATGCAATCCTTTTACAGGACCGCAGACTAAATTGTGGTTCCGGGACTCATGAACAATTATATGGGTTACATCTTGGAGAAAGTTGCTCGCTCAAATCAGGCGGAATGGACCTGGAATTTGGCTGTTTGGATTCGCCATTGAGAAGTATCAGCAAGACTTTCAAGGCAGACGAAAACAAGTATGCCTGACCCAAAACAATTATTGTTTTGTAAATTCTGGCTTCCCTGACGCTGGCCTTGGCTAGCTATCTTCAATTTCTCCCCAGATTTTATGTAAACAAGATGCTCTGCCCCCTCCCCTCCTCCTGCCTAAGGACATCTGTGGATCTGCTCTGGGCTAGCTGATAAACATTCCATCATTATCAAAGACAATGGCCTCTGTGACGTGATTCATGGACTTATTTGCAACCCCCCCCTAATTATTGTTAATTCAGCTTGAACTTTATCATGATTTTATTTAGATTATTTTAGCGACTATTTTGACTGTTTTAGCTCATGTTTAGATATGTTCAGTTTCATGATTTCATTTAGATTATACACGATTGATCTGCATTTTAATAGTGTTACTATGATATTTGCTGTATTTGATTCTGTACCTCTGTATTTGATTATGTATGTACCTGGTTGTTGTTTATTTGATTCTGTTGTTGTTTCTGTTGTAAAGCGCTTTGGATCGCCTTGCTGCTGAAGAGTGCTGTATAAATAAATTTCACTTCACTTCACACAACATCCTTTTCAGGGAAGGCCTTGCATTTTTCACACAGATGCATATATCAGCAAGACAGTGCTAAACCAGCCAGCTCTTCCTGCAATCTGGATAGGAAAAAGCAGATAAATGCTTGAATGGACAATGCCAAACTGTTTACTGCATTCATTACAACAGCATGGCATTGTGGTAGAAGAGTCCAGGTGCTAAACTGGTCTTTCAGTAGTCCAATTCTCACCAAATGAAAAAAACTTTGGTCTATAATGAAACAAGAAAAAATCCAGCAGACGGCTTAGGACTGTTGAACAGTGAGAATCCTATATCAGACAAGAATGTGACAATATTCTTCTCCAAAACTTTCAGCAGCTGCTCTCCTCAGTTCCTAGACACTTACAGACTGTTGTTAAAAGAAGAGGAGACACTTCATAGTTGGAAACATGACCATGGAACAACTTTTTTGAGGTGTGTTGCTGCCATCTAATTCAAAAATACATTTTTTCTTCTTTATTCAAATTGTACAATTTCTTAAAAATTTGATGTTTTCCATGTTCTATTGTGAAAAAAAAATATGGGTTTATGAGACTCTCTTTTTATTTACATGTTTCTCAATGTCCCGACTTTTTCAAAATGTTGAACTTGTGAACTTTCAAAAAGTTTGCTAATTGCTTTAGCAGAACTTCTTCCAGGCTCCACAGAAATCCAGTGAGTGTTAGGTAAAACAAAATGAACTGAACATGCATGTGACACACATTTTTTCACCATTCAGTTTATTTTCCTGCCTTGTTCAGTGTTGTTCGGTACCTCTGATTCAAAGTGTTTGTGATGAATCTAGGTTTTACACTTTTAAAACCAGAATAGCTTAAAAAAAATTAAATATGTACTTGAGCTTACCACACAAGGTGACTGTGCAAATTAAAGAAAATGACCCCACCACCACAAAAAAAAAAAAAGATGGAAAGCTGTTGGGAAACATTTCCATGATCAGCTTCCTAACACATCTAACAAACTGCTCCCCAGAAAACATGTCATCATGTCCATTACATAAAAATATTTTCTTTATCCCTATAGGTTGTCACATACAACACATACTTAACTGCAGGCAACCTCTAAGGCATCATGTGACCTAAAAACTAACAAACATTATCCGTGTTTTCATTTCAAGACCAGATAAAATATGTCCTAGAGCAAAAATGACAAGCTCACTAAACCAAGATAACTACTCGATTAAAAAAAAAAAAACATTGACATGCAAAAACAATACTGACTTCAAATAAAAAAGAATCCACAGCTATTTGTGTATGAATAATGAACAGATGATTACAACAATCCCAAAGCTCTTTGTCTTCTGCCCTCAAGACTATAGAAGGGCTCCTGGTTAGAAAAGAGAAAGGTCAGAGATAAATTCGCTGATTCAGACAGCGGGGTACATTTCATACATCCTTGTTGGTTCTGAGGAATCTGCAGATGGTTCGCACGTTTCGCTTAAAAACCTTTGTCTCGGTTTTCACATTTCTGGGTGACAGTCACTGAAACTTGCAAGTACAAAGAAATGCACTTGCTGTGCTCATCAGCCGCCATTGTTTTCAGCAGACAGCACTGGTCTGTGAAGATCCTGGTCTGTGAAGCGCAGTATTGGGTTTGGGCTCAGCAGGATGGGAACGATGGGACTGTTCTGCAGGAAATGTACGTATGGAGAACAGATGTCTTCCTGCTGCTCTACAGTGCAACATGCAGCACACAGTAGAATGCAGGTCTTGGTCAGTGTGTGTGTGTGTGTGTTTAAAAGCGGATGGATAGCATGTTGTAGTGCAGGAAAGAGGTGGATGGGGTTAGATCTTCTCAGGACGTGCCCTGTCTCTTCTGTTGCTGCACCCGAATCAGTTCCAGCTGTTTTTTGCACTTCTGGTAGTATGTGGACAGGCTTTTGTTCTCCTCCAGCAGTTTTTTGTGCTCCTGCACAAGACGTGAAGTGTTCTGCTGGTCCTTCTCATCCTGGTCCAGTTCAGCAATGAGCTCCTTCCTGCACACGCAGAAAACAAATAGGAATTGTTATCAGTCCTTTATTTACAGACCAACCAGAACAGATGCCACTGTCATTACTTCTATACTGAAACAAGAAAAATAAAACAGCTTTATTCAGCCCCTTATTTAGCAGCTTGTAAAACCACCTTTAGCACAAAAACCTCTCAGTAGTAGTTTTCTGTAGGACTTTTTCCAGTTTCTCACATGGTTATGGAGGAGTTTTGGCTCACTCTTACTTCCAGTGTTGCTTCAGTTCACTGAGCTTTGCAGACATTTGGGGTGTTCAGTACTACAAAATTTGGTATGAATCTGACATTAAGTAAACACAGGGCTAGAATCAGTGATATCCATCTTATTCTTTTAACTTACAAAGTGAGCCTAGAGAGTTCTCATTTAGGGGGAGCAGTGTATCATGTTTTATCAAAAAGAAATTAAAATTGAATGTATCATAACCATTTTTTTTCTTTTCACTGTAATTAGCTGATTATTTGCAATTTAAAATCAATGACAGATTTTAAACAAGGTGTTCAGGCCAACAAAATTACTATAACAAATTGCATTTGTGAAAAATTAAATCAGTACAAAACTAATGAATGTTTTAGAATTGGCCTTCATCTTGGTTTTAGTCCTTATTAAGAAACAAAATAAGACACATTTTCCTTATCCTTGCAGTTTTTTTAATCTAAAAGTGCACAAAATTATGAATGTAGAAATTAAATTTGTTATCTTTTAAATGTTTTTGTTCAGACAATTGGTAAGACTCAGTATACCAAGACTATTTGGACAATGCCATGCTCCCAACTTTGTGGGAACAGTTTGGGATGGCCCCTTCCTGTTCCAACATGACTGCCCACCAGTGCACAAAGCAAGGTCCATGAAGACATGGCTGAGCGAGTTTGGTGTGGAAGAACTTGACTGGCCAGCACAGAGTCCTGACCTCAATCTGACAGAACACCTTTAGGATGAATTAAAGCGGAGACTGTGAGCCAGGCCTTCTCGTCCATCATCAGTGTCTGATCTCACAAATTTGCTTCTAGAAGAACGGTCAAGAACTCCCATAAACACACTCCGAAACCTTGTGGAAAGCCTTCCTAGATAAGATTAAGCTGCAAAGGGTGGGCCACCATCATATTAAACACTATGGATTAAGAATTGGATGTTACTCAAATTAATGAGTGTGAAGGGAGACAAAGGAATACTCTTGGGAATATAGTGTAAACAATGTGATACTACTACCACACCAAACCTTAGCTCAATGTCTGTAAAATTGGCTGTCATTCAGTCATTGTTGTGTCTTCTAAGGTCAATTAGATACGGGAGCCATCTAGAATTTGACCCCAAAAGTTATGTATTGGTAGATGTACATCTAAAGTTTACTTTTTAAAAGTTTTACTTTCTATTTAGTGGTTCATTAGATATTTTGCTAACAGGCAGCCTTTTGACAGCAGGTGATAATTAGAAATTCTAAAGTAGTCAACTCTATACAAGAGATTTCACAAATCAAATCTGTAATAATCCCAACTGAAGCAGCACTTACTTCCTCTGGATTAGCAGGGCAATCTCAGTTTGTACTTTCAGGTATTCTTGGGCCATCTTGCAGTGCTGCTCAAAAACAGCCATGGACTCTTTGGAGTTTGGACAGGGAGCAAGAGGCTGGAACAACATAAGTTTGTTGAGTATTTAAACAACCGTAAACTGCAGCAGAGTGAAGCTGATTAAACATCTTCTACTTGAAGACAAGTCAGTCAAACAGCAGTTTGTTCAGAGTGGTGCTGAACGGCAGACAGCATACCTGTAGCTGGTGATCCAAGGTGAGATAAGCCATGGGAATGGAGTTATCTGAACCATTAGTGTCTGTGAAAACAGAAGACACACAGATAAATGACTAGATTATGAAGCGCCGAACTTGGAAAAAAAAAAAAAACGGTCTAAAATATGGTTCATATTCAGTGTCTCTGACGCTGGCTCATGCAGAGTCATATGTTTACGCCCTCACACAGGTGAAAAAAACGCTCCCGCCAGCAGACAGAGGGCGCCAACAGCCAATATATCGCAAAACACTGCGAAGGAAGCAAGAATATCTGCATTTTTTAAACGTGCTAAAAGTCGCTCTGATGGCAGCACTTTCTTTGCTGCGAGGAGCAGCAGGAGGAGCTCTCCCACTCCTGGTTCACATGAAGGTCCAAGAACACAAAGGAGCCCAAGCTGCCTATGGAGGGCCAAAACTAACAAAAATAAACATGAAAGCAGAAATAGATAAAAGGCTCAATAAATAAATAAAAGGCCACATAAATAAATTAATACACTTAAAATGCACCATGTTTTATAATTTAATGGACATTCTTATTTATTTTTTCAGTTTAGTTCCAACAAATTATATTTTTAAGTACATATTTTCAATTGTACTGTTTATAAAAATATATTTGTGGTTTTTCCTTTTCTTTACTGTATTTATTTCTGACCCACAAGTGTTTTTATTTCCATGCATTGTCTTTACATTTTTCCGTCTCCTCTTTTTACTTTACATACCACCCCCCCCCGACCAGGGGAAACACAGTTTTGTCATGTTCAATTTAGCCTGACAAATGTAAGCCAGCCACCAAACACTGTTTTGCAGCACATCGTGTGTATTTATCATTTTTTATTGCAAATATAAAAGGATGGAAGCTAGCTGATGGCAGGATACGAAAAATTAAACTTGTAAGATAAGTGTAGGCTTTCTGGTAAATCCCATTCTCATGTAAAATATGACACATTACTGGATGAAAGATATTTCTAGTTGCTATTTTTGGTACTTGATGTCTGTTTTTTGTCTAAAATAATCAGCTCTAGCCTGTTTATTAAATACTTTAAAATATCCCTCTATCATTCTGTAATATATGGGAACATAGTTTCTCTTTTCAAAGGAGAAAAAAATGCTTTTAGAAACATCAAAGGAGAACAATATTTCAGCCTGAAGCTCACACCTTGTAAGGTTTTGTTACCCCATGGGACAGGGATTAACCAATCATCTTGAGATTTAGATTGTTCAATCCTACCATCACACACAACTATCCTTGAGAATTTGAAAACATTTGCTCTTTATTTGCCAAAGTTACCAGGGGTGAACCAAATATTTCAACTGTCTGAAATAATCAGTTCCCCCTACATAAAACACCCCTTGCAGAACCTTTGAATCAAAATCAAGCCAGCAGACATAGAATACAAAACATATAGTTCTGTATTGTCATTTTTGACTTTCAAAACTCTTACGTTGTGTACTTCAAATAAAGCAAAATATTTGTAAACAAAAGAAAGGTATCAGTGTAGATTAATTATGAATCTCTAAAATACGAAACACCTTCTGTATTCAACACAATCATGTTCCAATATTTTAATTAGAAATGAAGCAGCTTTCCAGAAGCCTTATATTCTGTAAGTAGTTGTGCTGCCTCTGGATCCTCTTTAATTGCAAAGGCATTGTTGGCCATTAAAGGTTTTTCGCAATCACCTTCTTTTCTTCTAAAAAGAAAAGAAAAAATTGCTGCTATCAAGTTCTGCCTTTGTTACGTCACCAACAATTGACGGGACAGTGGACTGTGTTCTTGTCGTGTTTTTGCAACTTTTGCCTATGTGTGTGCTAAATATGCCTAAGGCCAGTCGAAAAGTTCTGCGGACTCTTGAGTCTTATTCGCTGGACTCCAATGACCTCCACAGTCAGCAGATCTCAGTACAGCCCAGCACCTTTGGGATGTGGTGGAACGGGAGACGCGTCATAAATGTTCAGCTGACAAATCTGCAGCAATTGTGATGCTATTATGTTTACATGGATCATAATCTTAGAGGAATGTTTCCAACAACTTGTTGAATCTATGACATGATTAATAAAGGCAGTTTTGAAGGCAAAAGGGAGTCCAACTTGGTACACCTGGTGAACACAGGTGAACACAGGTGTACCTAATAAAGTGGCCAGTGAGTGTATAGTAAAAGGAAAACCCTTGGATGCTTTAGTAACTTTTGCTGGGTAACTTTTTAACATGAAATTTGTATCCTGTATTTGAAACATAATATTAGTGATCTGCAGTTATAGTGTCATTATTATGCAAGATGACACTATTGGAAGTAACTTGGGTTTCATGGACTTGTCTGCATGCAACAATTAGTATCTAGTGGGCCACATAAACTTATAAGCAATCAAATGACCGCATATTGAACTAAAAAAATATTCTTAATTATTTGGAAAATATTTCCAGGCCCGTTTTTTTGTGTCCTATTTGGATAAGTTGCAGCAAGCTTGGTCAAATGGCCGCCTGACACTGTTGGAATATCAGACATACTTTCTGTAAACTGGCACATGTGATAAAATATTTGTTTGCTTAAAAAAAAAAAGAAGCAAAATTTTGGTACATTTTTGCGTTTATTAGGCCCGAGCAGCGACAGCGCTGCGAAGGCCTATTG
>NC_051446.1:6142969-6145419 GCF_001649575.2 Kryptolebias marmoratus | reverse complement strand
CCATGTGCTCTAACTCTTCAACTGTTTGACGTAGGAAGGTCAAAGTTCACAGCATGGCACAGGACTGGTACTGATCCTGACTGAAGGCATTTTGGGACTTTTGCTGGAAACGCCACCTAGTGGACGGTGCAGGAAAGGCGCGATAGCATAGACTGCGGTCGCCAGAGCTCCCGCGATTGCAAGAGCTCCCGCGGTTGCAAGGCCGGAGCGGCGCTGAGCTGCGAGGGCCGCCCAACGTTGCTTGCAGCTTTAATGTTTAATTTAGTTCTGGAACCATCCCATTCTAGATGTTTAATTTAGACTTTGTCTTTACTCACCTCAAGTTTCATCAATGAAATACTTGTTTTCATCAACTTTTAAATAACTTATTTTATTTTTATTTAAGGACATTGGTTCGGATGGATCCATGGGCCACTTCTGGTTGCATGGTGCCCACATGTGATCTCATGGTTCTCAATCAGAAACTCAAAAACAGATACTGATGGAAAAAAAAACTTAAACTATAAAATTTGTCCCAAATGTTGCTGGAAGTTTGTATTCATATCAACAAAAAGTATGACTAACATTACACAAATTAAAACGAGATGGGTTCCAGAGTTAAACTTCCTGTGACACAAGACTGTCTCTGTGACTCACACAAAGAAATTGAGAACTCCCGCAAATATTTGAAAGGGGACCTATTATGCTTCCTTGAACAAGTTAGGATAGGTCTGTGGGCTATACAAAACATGTTCATTACATTAAATACATAAAATCATTCTCAGATATTAAGATTTCACCTGATCAGTTCTGCCTGTTTTGAGCTCATTTCCAAATGAGCTGTTTTAGGGCTGTTGGCCACGCCTCCCAACACCCGACATCCCACTAATGCACTACATTAAAAAACAAAAACTCACTGAAGGATTAAACGCTACGGATCTGACGCACATTTATATCATTATTAATTCACAAAAAAAAAAAAAAACAGAAAAACTAATATGAATAAAATAAGGCCAGGATCAGGCCGACCAGCAGCAGCAGGGTCAGTTTAGTCAGATGCCGCCTCCTCCTCCTCCTCCATTTGGAGGTCAGCAGCCTCTGATGGCTCAGCAGTTTGCCCCGCCACAGTCCCCACTCATGGGCTTCATGGGGCAGCCTCAAATCCGTTCTCCTCTCCTCCTCCGGGCCCACTGTCACCCTGGAAGTAACGGTGGATGGGCGCCGAGTTAACCTGCAAGGCTTTGTGTGTCTGACTGTTTTTACTGAGTCTAAACAGCGTTACATCCGAGAAGGTGGGGACTCAGGAATTTTATCAGAAGTCCGCTGCTAGGGTTGCTAAGTAACAAGGAATGTTACGCAACAATCCCGAGGTTTTTGAAACATGTCATCTTGCAGACACCAGAAAACATTTACTTATTGTCAAAAAGCGTCTAGGTGGGGGTTTTTTTTGGGCTTGGACTGTTTCTAGAAGCAGTAGATACCCAAATGAAGAAATTATGTCAACAGGTCAGGAGCTTTATAAATCCTGGACCAAAAGGTTAAACTGTTTACTGTGACTACAACAACAACAACTGATGCTGTTACAAAGTTAAAGTGCTAGCATTCCTTGTTTGCATGCCAGTTTTAAAGAAGTACCATCTTATGTTAAGAAATGATGGTGTTTTAGTCATTTTGCTCAAATCTTGAAATTAATGTTAATAAAGATCTCACGTGATATCACAAGACCTCATGCTACGAGTATGTGTTGTAAATGAGTTAGTTAAATGACTTAGTTACTACCAGACCAAATTTTGGCTTAACATCTTTAAAACTGACTGAGCAATGAGCATTTTTGTGTTTGCTATGGTTAGTTGGCTGTGGCGACCATCTTGAATTGGAGTTAATCAATTTTAAATGTATATCAGCTGATCACTTTGAGAAAGGTTTATTAAAATCTGTCTAGTGGTTCATGAGATATTTTGCTTGGAATGTGTTGTGACTGATTCTCAGCTACTACCACACCAACCTTCAGCTAAATGTATGTAAAATTGTCTGAATTATAGCCATTTTTGTGTTAGTATCTGAGGTCAGTACCTGAGATTTGGTGTGAAAACCGCTCAACACAAACTAAGTGCTACAGATAGCACTTGGATAGCTTAAAACTTGGGAATTATCTGTTGAAATCAAGCCTGTCTGTCCATCAGCAAAATATCTAATGAACCACTGGACAGATTTTAATAAACCTCTCAAAAAGTAATGACTGGATGCACATCTACAACCGAATAGCTTTACGAGTCAACCTACTTCACAATGACCGCCACAGTCAACTGACCTTAAAAAAACAAACCAAATTAAAGCTGCAAGCAGCGTTGGACGGCCCTCGCAGCTCAGCGCCGCTTCGGCCTATTGCGACAGCGGGAACCCTGGCGACCGCCCTCTACGCTCTTGCGCACTTCCCGCGCATTTCTCGCGCACTTCCCGCACCGTCCACT
>NC_051446.1:6113769-6140871 GCF_001649575.2 Kryptolebias marmoratus | reverse complement strand
TGGAGCAGTTTGGCCACGCCCACTTTCGATTACATTAGAATCACGCGATTTCACACGGGGGACAACTTTCCGTGAAGTTTGGTGAGTTTTTGAGTATGTTAAAGCCCTCAAATTTGCGATCTCGGGGGGAAAAGAATAATAAGAAGAATAAGAATAAGAATTCCACGAAATACAATAGGCCTTCGCAGCGCTGTCGCTGCTCGGGCCTAATAAAACGTTTTTAACACTTAAGCTGCATGTGTTTGACATTGCTGTAGTATCTGTCTCCAAAAGAAAAATACCCTCTGAGTACCTGTGGGATCATCAGGGGAGAAGAATCTTGTTTTGTCAGGTGGCATCATCCTCACACTTGGACTGGAAGACCGGCTAGAATTCCTGCTACCCTGCAAGAAAAAAAAATGGTAAATGGACTTCAACATGTGGCATACTGGTGGAATCGAACTTCCAACTATGTTGTTGGAGGATGACTGTTCTAACCACTGAGCCACAGTCACCCCTAAAAACACAATCAAACATCACATTAGCATCATGACCACATGTCTCTAAAACAATTCCTTTAACGATAACATCAGTACTTTCGTCAGTTTCCAAACTGCTGTGCTGTCATTATATAAATCCAATTATCAAAGTGATGTTGAACTTTGGAAACTGTGAGAACCAAGTGACCAGTAAGCTACATTTTGTATGGCCAAATTTAGACAATTTTGACCCATTTTTGTGGGGCTGCAACCAAGGTGGGTTTAAAGTGGGTAGAGGCAGGTATTGTTGTTGGCAAAGGTGAGAATTAAAACAATGTACACAACTTTCAAAATTGTTTTCTTAGCCATTTAGAAACACCCCTGAGTGGCAAACATTTTATGTGGGTCCCACTGCTGGTTATGGAAGTTAAACAAGTGATTTCTATTGTAAATTAAAGGCTGTTGGTCTCAACAAACACAATTACAATTTAAGCTACTATCTCACTGCGTTATGAAGGTCAGAGACTAATTAACTCAAAATTGCAAAAAACAGGCAAACTTTCTCTGTTGGTGTCACTGAATTCAATCGAGTGTTTATGACTATTGAGACACGAGGTTGCTTTTGTGCGGAATGTTTTTGAAATCAGGGCCCTTTTTTTGTGCAAGATTTGCAAAATTCTTTTCTCTGCAGTGCATATTATTTAGTTGTCCATCACTGCCCACACTCTTGCCTCAGTTCACTTTGTACCCACCCTGGCAGCTGCCACCACATTTATGATTTAATCTATTGGAAGACTCTTCAGAAATGAAGCTAGGCTGATTTGGTCTAATTTTTAAATTATGATTATTTATAATCTGCATAGTTTTTAGACCTGAACATGTTTTGTGAAAGGTGTGAAAATATAGCTCTAGTGTTCTAGAGACGCCCATGATGATTCTGACTATTTTGAAAGAAAATTGGTCACACAAAGTTTTTGAAGGTGTTCAAAATTCACACAAGATTCATGCAATTTGAGAGCCCCTGCAAGTGTTTTGAGAGATTTTGGAGACTCTCTTGCAAATGGAATTTGCCAATTAGCTGCCAACAGTTGCAGTGCAGTGAGAGTCTGGCTTTAGGAGTGGGAAGTGATGTAAAATATTCTAAGAGGATCAAATAAAAATAATAATAATGGGACTGTTGTCTTGATAAGCCTCTATCTATTTTTTCCCTGAATCTGGTAGTAACAAGGAACTAACAGACCCAGGAGGTAGTGGTAATGTGCCAAGTTGTATCTGAACCTACACAGAACTTTTTTCAGACGAGCTGCTGTTTTCAGCACATCTTCCCCCACCACCTTTATCCGCCCTTGAAGTGATCCTTTGTCTGTTTCTGCAATCACAATTTTGATTTGAAAAAATTACAAAGAGTAAACTTTGACCAAAGGTGAGCTACAACTTTACAAGAATACGTCCCCAGTCCTACAGATTGATCCCCTCGACTGGTGAAAATACAGGAACAAATATCTCGGCTAGTTAACTCTATCTGAGATGGACTTTAAGATTTGAATCTGTAATAATCTGATGTTATGTAAAGCTTAAGAAGCTGTAACTTACTATGTGTATGCTGTGTTTGTAGTGGGGGTGGTTGGTTGACTGTGGGGTGGGGAGTTGTTACAGTGGATGCAGGTCAATATTTGAAGACCAATAAAACATTGACCAACAAATGAGAAGAGTACTTTTGCTTGAAATCCCCATCCCCAGGTAAAGTTGGAACTATAAGCCATCTTTGGAGCTATTTAGATCTATTTCAACTCAGAAAGAAACTGTCCTCTACAGAAGCCTCATTCACTTTGTGATATAGTATGTCCTATAAATGACTTCTATTGTGATCAGGTACTTTTAGCAGACAACTAAACCAACCCATGGCAATCAGTTACTGTCTTTATTGTCCTACTGTGGTAACTTTTAGCAGCTGGATGAATATCTGATTAGTTGTGGCTATGAACATCCAACTCAAGCTCAACTAAACAATCTTTCTGTTGAACATACTCAGAAATCACAGACAGAGGTACCTAAAAAATCTAAACTGAAAAGAAACTATTTGCTCTCTAAGACGTAGGAAAACCGAATTAAAGTAATCAAAGACACCAAGAACAGATCCCCTGCCTTTACTTCTGGTGGCTGTCTGACTTACCTGGTTGGACTCAGTACCAACAGCGGACAGATCCTGCACAGACCGACGTCTCTGAGCCTCGCATGTGGCTGTGAACAAGGGGTAGGGAACAAGCAAAGACAAAAGACAACATGAAATCCAAAGGTAGTGAAAAGAGACTGACTTCTGTGTTTGTGGTTTAAGAGAAAAATTAGGAGACAACAGAACTGATTTAATACTCTGTGTACTATGGGGTGAGTAACATGTGTCCACAGCTCCAGCTCTGATAGCTTTCAGTGCAAGTAGCACATCAATGCAGATTTTGGGCCTGTTTACGAGAAAGGAATGACTGACTGGTTTGGATTTGAGGCAGGTGATGAGCAAAGGGAACGGCCTATGACAATTGAACTTTGCCTTTCCTTCATTTATCTGCTGCATACATTAAAAACATGTTACACATGTTACACATTCCAGCAGCCTCACTTGTGAAGCAGTCAAAATACAAACAAGCTCTGTAGAGGTCATGTACCCTTGTGACTGCCTTCACACCCACAGTCTAACCTCAACCTGGATCCTGGGTGGCAAAACATTCAACATAGCTGGATCATTTTTTGAGCTGGGAAAGGTCACAAATCAAAACTAGGATGCCTAATTTGGGTGTACTTCCCAAGTGGGATTTGTCCTGGAATGTAAAGTAACAAAAACTCAAGTGGACATTCTAGAACAGATGGATTTGTACAAGCAGTTTGTGTTTTTTTTGTTATTTTGCAACTGACATTTTGTGTACAGATGATGTAGAATCCCCCATGAAGACCATGCCAGACATAACAGCTGTCTGAGGAAGAGTAGTTTTTTTTTTTTTTATCTTTAAACTTTAGTCACTTTCTGTACAGGTTTCATTTTACATATATGCATAGATGATGATGGTGATGATGAAGCAGAAGAGGATGAAGCAGCAGCAGAAGAAGATGAATAAAAAAGCACAAACTGTGGACTGCTGAATGTACTGTGCTGCTCTAAAATCAATCATTTCACATAGAATACTATCACTATCACTAAAGAAGCCTTTAATTTCTACCAAAAACAAACAAATAAAAATAATACGATTTTGACTAAAGCCTCAAAGTGCATAACTAGACAATTTATACAGAAGTGTGGAAGGGCCAATTCAGCAACTGAAACAACTGATTTGCCATTGTCCATCAACTTTTCTCTAATGCCAAAATAGTAATTTGGGACAGAACCACCTTGCGGTTGAAACGTCCTATATAAATAAATTTTACTTGCCTTAAAGACTGTGGAAATAAAAAGAAGTTTGTTTGCAAAAATATTGAAAGGTTTAGATAACTCAAGAGTTAAACTGTCAACTGTCTGAACATTTTATTCATAAAACTTAAACTTTACTGTATAAAAATTGTTACAGATATCAAAATGCCAGGTCAGACACATAAACCCCAACTTTCTGTGACCCATTTCAACTTTGTATGATGTTTTTACTGTAAAGTATGTCTGAGCTACAGAGCTCCAAAGATGGCTAGGTTCTTTCACTTGTTTCACCAAAATCCTGCTTTTGTCTAGGTAGACATTTTTAGCTGTTTTTACCAAATATCATCTACATCTTATGATGTACCACTACCAAAAGTCAGAGCAAACTATTACTAATTGAGCTTCATGTATTGATGTATTTTTTTGTTGGGTTTTCTTTAAAGGTGCAGGAGGAGGGGCAAGTCTAAAACCATTATGGAAACAGAAAAATGACTAAATTTTATTAATGATGATTCACTATACAGTATTCATCCCTATTCGTAATCTTGAAATTTAATTAGATTTTTAAGTTAATTAAAAACAATAATTCTAAAAAAAGACATAACTAAGTTAACTTTACAACTTTGTCTCTATCCTGTGTGAAGAATTCCTTGGTCTTTATGATGTCTCTTACTCGGTGGTTGACTTTAATACACAGTGTTGCATTGCTGTTATTTCAAGTAGCTATCAGAACAGGTGGGCTGAACAAATGCATGCATTACTTTTCAGTTTTACATTATTTAAAATTATTTAAAACAAATTTTGCCCATTTAAATTAATCTGAAGTATTTTTGAAGCAAATATGTGGATTCTGTGGATTCTTCATTCTATAACTTAGAGGCAGCTGCAGACTGCAGTTTACCAATTATGGAAGATGAAGGGTGACAAGTTATGTTCGTGTGTTGAGAGAGCATAGAACTTTCCAGAACAGTACTTAGAAAGGATATGTTAGAAAGGTTGTTAATAATTTTAAGACAGGTCTTGGAAAACAGTGGGTCTGTACTGGGCTGGACTGATATAGCGGCCTGGGCTAGTTTCCTGCAAATGACATAGGAGTTATGTAAACTTCTGACCAATCACGAACTGGTCAGAAGTATGCAATACACACCAATGTATTCTGTCTGTTTAAATACGCCCAGTTTCAAAGATACTTTGGGATTTTTTGTGGGATTTGTGATGACGATAAGATGTGACAATTAAAAAATCCCGTGTTCTGGCACAAAGGAGCGAAATAGTGGTACTCATTTTTTGTTCGGTGTAAGAACTGCCTTTAGATCCTATAATATTACTTTTAATCAATTTTAAAAATCCACTTAAATTCCAGATTGTAAAGTCACAAAAATAAAGGGAATACCATAAGGGCTGAATAACCCACTGTACATATTGGTTACAAGCTTTCCATATATCGGTTTGAAGGATGAAGTGATGTGAACTGATATGAATGCATGAGAATACAAGAATATGTATATTTGTGTATTTCCCAAAACGAATGTGCTGAAGTTTATAAAGCAGAATATTTCACATCATTTATTGGTTAAAAACAACCCAACACACACAGGTTTTTCTCTGCTAGAGATATAACAGGAAAAGGTCAAAGGCAAAATAAAGCTACAAAACATCACAACACACAAAAGCACACAAGACTAAGCACATGGATTTTGACTTTGGGCACTTGCAATTTATGAACTGACTGAGTTTAAATAAAGTCAAATATATGAAGTGAATTTGGATGCCACCTGGTGGTGCAGTGGTGTGGTGGTTAGAGTTGCCTTAGCTCAGTCACACATTCACAACCAGGCCTTGGACTTTCTGTGTGGAGTTTGCTTGTTCTCCAAGTGCATGTGTGGGTTTTCTCTGGGTAATCCAGTTTCTTCCCATGGCCCAAAAATATGTATGTTAAGTTAACTGGTAACTCTAAATTGTCCCTAGTTGTGAGTGACAGCATGAATGGTTGGTCGTCTTCTTTGTCTCTATTGCCTCTTTCACACGGACCCTAATTCAGAAGTCTGGCTCTACTCGATAAAGAATGCATCACGTTCACACGGGCCAGTTTGGTTGATAGCAGAGGAACACCTCCTCGTGTTGCGGGGGGCGGAGGTGGGGCCACGGCGCTGGGGGTGTGCGCTACTGAAACTTAGCGCAAGTTGTGTAAACAATGAAAGCGCTATGGACAGCGCTGGCCCTGTGTTGTTGCTGTTTTTTAAACTTATGGGGATTCTCCTCAGACTTCAGGAAGAGAGGCGCAGTAGAAGAAATGCTCTGGATGCCGCGATTGTTGCGCGGAGTAGGACAGCTGTTATCCGCCGGAGATTTCAGGCTTAACAGCGCCTTCAGCTGGGGGACAGACGGCATAAATGTTGCAGGGTAAGCTAACACTGTTGTTTATATTTCTACCTTCGCTCTTTATGCTTGCATCTGGTCACACCCACGACCAATGAGTGAACAGGAGTTAAGCTTGTGCCGCCCACGAAGCAGGGCTGGCCCGGCTGGCCCGACTCTGAAGCAGGTATCGAAAAAGCAGGGACCGAGTGCGAAAAAATGCAGATGTGAACGCTCGCAAAGTGAGCCGAGTAGAGTGGAGCCGGGACTGTTAGGGTCCGTCTGAAAGCCCCATATGTGGCCCTGTGATGGACTTGTGACCTGCCCAGGGTGTCCCCCGCCCCTCACTTATGCCCCTTTTCCACTGGCTCTACTACAGAAGCCCCACTCTTCTCAGCTCTATAAAAAAATGCATCGCGTTTCCACTGGCCAGTTTGGTTTGTAGCAGAGGAATGCCTCCTTGTGTTGTGGGGGGTGGGGTCGCGGGGGGAGGGGGAGGGCGGGTGCACTACCTAAACTTGGCGCCATTTGTGGAAACAACGGAAGAGCTATGGACAACGTCGGCCCTGTGTTGTTGCTGTTTTTTAAACTTATGGGAATTCTCCTGAGACTTCAGGAAGAGAGGCACAGTGGAAGAAATGCTCTGGATGCCGCGATTGTTGTGCGGAGTATGACAGCTGTTATCTGCCGGACATTTCAGGCAGGGACCGGCCTCGAAAAAATGCCGGTGGAAATGCACGCAAAGCAAGCCAAGTAGAGTGGAGCCAGGACCTTTAGAGCTGGTGGAGAAGGGGCATTAGCAACTGCTGGAGATAGGCACCAGATCCTTGTGACCATGCACTAAAAAGAGGGTAAAGAAAATGAATGGATGCCACCCGCAGACTTGAACCTAATTAAAAACCTGCAATGTTAGCTTGAGTCATTTTGTTTTCAAACTCAATACTGCAATCATTGTACAAAAACGTTTTTTTTTTTAAATTAGACTTTGACTATTCATTACAGTTTAACTAAATGTTAGGTGTATTTTACGGCTTTTGCAAACTCCATTCTCTTTGAGGACTGAATAATTCTAATTGAATTTTTTTGCTGAACATTTAATGTATAGCAGATTAGAGTTCCAACTTACACTGTGTAGCAGTGTAGTGTTGATGCTGTAAGAAACAAACCTCAAGAGTAGTTTTAGCAACACTTTAAAAAACGTTACATATTAAGCATGCTTCGTACACTGTAAGAAGTCAAGAAACCATCTCACAGTGAAGTGGTTGTGAGACCTTTTTCGCATACACCATTTACACTCCATCAGAAACTTCTGGCAGAAGATTTTGACTTGAGAAAGCTCCTGGGATGAGAAGCAAAACATGTTCAACTACAGAATAGAAGTCCAGTTGTTTTTGTTTTTAACCTTGGATGACAGAGAATCTGAACCCGCCTTCTGGCAAAACTCCTAGGAAACCCCTCCCACAGTGCCAGAACGGGTTTCTTCCTGCCAGCTTCTCTACTCTTCCATACCTGTACAGATTTTTGCTTCCCTTAACACAACCAGATATTTTAATTATACACAATAATGAGTAAACAAAGGGAACATGTCCCCACACTGCCCAGCTGAGGGATACTTCACCCCGGCCACCTGTGTCTCTGCGCTGTCTCCTCTGTGCACAATAACTGTGCTATCACCTTCCACAAATTCCTTGCCATGTGACTATCTTTAAAAGTTAATAAATTTATAGGTTTTGCTGAAACAGTTGTAAAGATGGCTTCTTTTTTTAATTTATTTTTTGGTGCTGCTTCTCGGCAGAGCAGTAGAAGTAAAATGACCCCAATTAAAGCACACTGGCTTTTTACGCATAAACACAGCAACAACTTCTGACCAATCACACAATACTTGGTGCATATCCCTGTGGAAAAAAAGGTTCTGCCTGGAGTTCGGCCTTGCATCGAGAAGGAGCAGCCAAAGCTATTAGGAGAACAAAATGACGTGCTTTTTGTTACACAACTATGTAAATGAGAACCGACTTCTTGACTTCTTATGAAGTATAAAGCAAGTCTTACACATCAGCTCATTGAGGTCCTATTTAACACTTGTGGTTTTTGGTCTTTAGGATTAATGTGAACAAGCATTATAAGTCCACATGTGGACTTATAATGTAAAGTGGATTAGTCATTTAATCACCAACTAGTCACTGGTCCTTAATGTGAGGAAAATGTATCACTTCTTTTCCTAAGTTAATTGACATAAAGAGAACAAACGAAGGGAAACGTAGCCATGCTTTTGGCAAATCTTGTACATGGAAAAAGAGAACAAGATCTAAAGAACTAGTGAGCTGATTTTCTTCCCGTGCCCATAATTTGCTGCAGCCAAGCCCAAGAGAGAGCAGAGAGAACAGAACCATGAGTTAACAAAATGTATCTCATCTGTGTACCTGTCATGTATTCACTGTCTAGTGTTTGATCATCAACTACCATCAAATAAACAGTGATACCAGACGAGAAAATTCCAATAGTAACTCATATTCTGCTCCTGAAAACTACAGTTGAAGTGAGAAGTTTACATATACTCATTTTGGGCATAAATGCCATTTGACAAGGCCTATTAACTTTTAACAAACCAGGAACCACCAAGGCTCAAGCCTGCCATGAACTGGAAACTGCTGGAACACCAGTGTCACATTGCCATGGACTGGTGTTAACCAAAAAAAAAAACCTCTGTCCCAAAAGCCACACCTTCAAGCAACTAAAATCTGCAGCTGCCCACAAGGACAAGCCACATGCATTTTGGAAAAAAGTTTGATGATTAGACGAGAAAACAATTTGAGCTGTTTCATCATAATGGAGGAGTCGAGGTGAGGTTTTCCTGTAAAGGACTTGTGACCTGTTTAAGGTAGTAACCAGCCCCTCACACAATGACTGATGGAGATATAGGCACCAGCTCCCCTGCAACCTTTAATGGAAAAGCAGGTAAAGAAAATTGATGGACTGAAAGTGAGGGCTTTAAATCTAAGAACACTGTGCCAATTGTCAAGCATGGTGATGGTAGCAGCATGCTGTAGTACTGATGCTCCAAATTTTTCAACTTGACCTGAAATAAACTGCTAGATTGTTAAAACTTCAACACAGTTGGATGTTCCAACATGAATGTGATCCTAAACATACTCAGAACTGGTTTCTGATTGGATAATTCAAGGTAACATTAAGTTTCTGGAATGACCTCCACAAAACTCTGATTTCAACCCAATTGAAAATTTGTGGACTATGCTTAAAAGCCGGGCCTGTGCAGGAAACCAACCAATTTAAATGAACTTTACCAACTCTGCCAAACAGAGCGGACATATATTAGCCATAATTATGCCAAAATCTTGTAAATGGATAGATACAGTTGCTTGCAAAAGTATTCTACACCTTAAACTTTTTCATATTTTGTCACATTACAACCACAAACATAAATATATTTCACTGGAATTTAATGTAAAAGACCAATACAAAGTGGTAAACAACTGATAAGTGGTAAGAAAAGTATACATGATGCAAAATATTTTTTATAAATAAAAAACTGAAAAGTATGATGTGCAAAAGTATTCAGCCCCCTGATTAGTACTTTGTGGAACCACCTTTTTCTGTAATTACAGCTCCAAGTCTTTTAGGGTATGTCTCTACCAGCTTGACTGACATTTTAGCCCATTCTTCTTTGCAAAACAGCTCAAGTTCAGTCAGATTAGATGGAGACCATTTATATACAGAGGTTTTCAGATCTTGCCACAGATTCTCGTTTGGGTTTAGGTCTGGACTTTGACTGGGCCATTCTGACAAAGATAAACCCCAAGACAAACGGTTCCAAACTCATGGAAGGAGATTACTGCTGCAGCCGATAAAAAGGAGTGTTTATAGAAATATTAGTCTTATAATGGGCGAATCACAACTAAAGCAAATAAATCAATGAAAATCAAACTGATTGCTTCAAGTTTAAACATCCTCTCTGTATCACAGCCAGAAAATCTGCTCTCTTTGTTGCCGTATTTCCACTGGTTACGTAACGTACTGCCCCGTCTTTTTGGAGAATACTACACCGACGTAAGCGCCAAGTATAAACACCTCCACCGCACGCTCAGGTCTATGCGCTGTTCGTGGAGCCCTGCGCGCCTCTAATGAGCCCTGAGGCCGAGCCTCCTTCAGCTACCTGGAGTTAGCAGGTCGCTGGAGCCACAGCATAAAACAATATTGGGTTTAACCAAAAAGGATTAGTTGAGACGAAGTTCAGCGGGTGGCTTTACAAGACTGAATACGGTAAGCATGTTTTGTACTTAGTGAAAATATTAATATGATGCGTAATAATTTATCCTTGTTTACCAGTAAAATGATGCTATTAAATTAAGCATTAGATATGTTTTGTTTTGTTGTTACATGTAGTGATCCAACATGCAGCCTGTGCCACAAAAAGCACAGTACATCATCTCTCTGTTGTTATTCATTGGCCTTGACGTGAGACGTCTTGGTAGGTTTACAGTTGTGCCATACTCTTTCCATGTCCAGATGATGGATTGAACAGTGCTCCATGAGATGTTCAAAGCTAGGGAAATCTTTTTATAGCCTAAGCCTGCTTAAAACTTATCCACGACTTTTCCCCTGACCTGTCTGGTGTGTTCCTTGGACTTCATGACAGTGTTTGCTCCCCAGTATTCTTTTAACCAACCTCTGAGGCCATCACAGAGCAGCTGTATTTGTACTGAGATTAGATTACACACAGGTGGACTCTATTTAGTCATTGGCAATCATCAGGCAACTTCTGAAGACAATTGGTTGCACTCAGAGAAAAAGGGACTAAATACTTTTGCACACGCACTTTTCAGTTTATTTGTAAAAAAATGTTTTGAATCATATATAATTTTCTTTCCACTTCACAATTGTATATCACTTTGTGTTAGTCTTTCACATTAAATTCCAATGAAATATATTTATGTTGGTAGCTGTAATGTGACAAAATATGGAAAAGTTCAAGGGGTACGAATACTTTTGCAAGCCACTGTATGAAAAGCCTGTGGCCCAGGTGACATTTGCTAAAATACATTTACACAAATATTAGTGGGGATGTATGAATTAATTTGAAACTCCATGCAAAAATTTGACCCTGTGTGGCTTTGAAAAAAGTTACCAAAAATGTTTTAATTGTTTTTTAAATCATTAAAGTTTTATGTTGTATAATCACTTAACCTAGGAAAAAGAACAGTTTAAATAAATCATTAATAGCTTGTAATTATTATGACATTTATGCCCATGATGACTGGAAGAAAACATCTGACCACAACTGCATAAGAAATGAACAAGCAAAGAAAAACAATGACAGAAAAACAAAACTATAAGGCAAATCTGATGTGTGTTACTTTAAGACTGGCTCATTTAGAGCCTTAAAAACATAAAACAACAAAACTGAGATATTTCACAGGAATGAACATGTATAATGAAGTAACACACACAAGAGATGCACTTCAGGTGACAGCAATCCAGAGATTTAGCAAAGCAAGATCCACCCGATCACCAGGAAGCCCGGTGGCCCAGTGATACCTGTGACGACGATCTTGGGGACATCCAGAATGGTTCCAAATGATGCAGTTTTACGGTGACCTCGCTTATACGGGGGACGTGCTGCAAAAACACACATACACACATACAGCTGCGTACACAACAAGCATGCAAACTAAGACAGACTGCAGGCCTAATGCTTGACTGCTGACACGGGCCACATACATGCAGAGCATCCAGTGTAACGTGCAGGACAAACATGCACCCTGCCCAATCCAAGAGCAGTGGAGCAGCATTGCAGTGGAGTGTACTTGCAATGCTGTTTTGAGAAAAAAATTCAACAAGATAATATGAGGAAACAATGTGTTAAAGTGACGTCAAAGTCTGGACAGCAACAAAAACTGTAAATTGGAAATAAAAATTGTCTGACAACACTGTTGTGTTTCCTGTTTGGTGTTGGAACCTTTTAGTTAAAGATTGACTCCGAGGGGAGGAGGCTTCTTTCGACCAAGGCTTACCCAAATAATTCTGCCACATGCCTTTCCTATGCATATCCTCTCATTAAGAAAAAGAGGATCATACCAATAAGTTTTAATGCTGTTATTTTGTGCCATATGTCCATGTCTGGATGTACCTGCAGGTGTAAAAGACATCTTAGGCTCCAACTCTGACAGGTCGGTGCTCATTCTTTTGCTGTCAGAGAATGCCAAGCACTGAGTTCGTGCTGGCAGGCTCTCAACACTGCCTCCCCTGGACAAAGGCAGAGTTCTCAATGTGTCCCCCTGTGAAAACAACAGAAAACTTTTATTCACAACCGAACTACATTATTAGAGTTACACATCCTTTCAGACAGGAAACTGAAAATACAAGAGGTGAACTTCCCACACCCTGATGGTGACTCATGTGCAGAGTCAGAAATACATTAGGGTGCTAAACTTGGTATTTTTTATATTTTGTTGCCATACAACCTGGAATTAAATAGATTTTCAGTTTGATTAAAAGTAATACTTACACACAAATGATTTTACATTTATGAACATAAATGGGGATAAAACTTTTAAAAAGTTTATAAAACATAAAACTGAAAAGTGCTGCATGCATAAATTCACAGCCTTTGCTCTAAAGCCCCAACCATTACCATCAGAAGTCACATAATTAGTGATCCATCTGTGAGCGATCTAAGAGTCAGATGATCTAAGTATGTATCCAGCCGTTCTGACAGCCCCCAGAATCAACATCAGTCCAACACCTCTATAAGTAGTAACGACTACCACTAGGTAGGAGACTTCATGAAGACCAAGGAACTCTGAACACAGGTCAGAGACAAAGTTGTGGAACAGTACAGATCACAGTTGGGTTATAAAAAAAATATCTCTGACTCTGAGCATCCTACAGAGCATAGATAAATAAAATATTTTCCTTCTCTTATCTATGTCAGGAATGTAAGGAAAAAAATGTGGGGATTGTGGGAACTATGCTAGTTTGTTTTTTTATAGTAGATGTGAAAACACTGCTTGTTTGAGCAGTTTGTAAATATTTTTATAGTATATTTTCAAAAATGTAAAAGGTAACACTCACGTTTTTCCAATATTCACTTTATCTTTTGCTAGCCAGACCTAAAAAATATCAAAATCAAATTCCATACCGTGCATCCTTTAGAAGGCTGTGTAGGAACCCTGCAACATGTTTACCTTGAAGAGTAGATAACATAAGACTGACCTATACAGATAAAAGAATAACTCTCTTCTGATAGCACTGAAAGGCAAAACCTGCAGACACAACAAACTTCACTCAGATCTCGACTTCTACATTCTCTGAACTTCTTCATTTTGTTGAACATTTTCACTTATGTCTTCAAGGATGTCTAGTGTTGTCATATTAAACCCACTATATGGTCCAGAGACTTGAGCTACTTGTTGTCATTTTATTCCACTGCCACCCAAAATGAGTCACAATACACACTCCCTGGCCAAAAAGTTGCCATCAAAGAAAAAGGTTACACACTCTAATATTTCGTTGGACCGCCTTTAGCTTTGATTACGGCACACATTCTCTGTGGGATTGTTTCGATAAGCTTCTGCAATGTCACAAGATTTATTTCCATCCAGTGTTGCATTATTCACCAAGATCTTGTATTGATGATGGTAGAGTCTGACTGCTGCACGAAGCCTTCTCCAGCACATTCCAAAGATTCTCAATTGGATTAAGGTCTGTGGGGGACAATCTATATGTGAAAATGATGTCTCTCGCTCCCTGAACCACTCTTTCACAATTCGAGCCTGATGAATCTGGAATTATCATCTTGGAATATGTCTGTGCAATCAGGGAAGAAAAAATCCATTGATGGAATAACCTGGTCATTCAGTATATTCAGGTAGTCAGCTGACCTCATTCTTTGAGCTCATACTGTTGCTGAACCTAGACCTGACCAACTGCAGCAACCCCAGATCATAGCACTGCCCCCACAGACTTGTACAGTAGGCAACACTTCACCTGCCTCTCTTCTTACCCTGATGTGCCCATCACTCTGGAACAGGGTAAATCTGGACTCATCAGACCACATGACCTTCATCCAATCTTTGTTCTCCCTAGCAAATTGAAGCCTTTGTTTTTCCGGTCAGCCTCTCTGATTAGTGGTTTTCTTAAGGCTACACAGCTGTTCAGTCCCAATCCCTGGAGTTCCCTTTGCATTGTGTGTGTGTAAATGCTCTTACTTTCACTATTAAACGTAGCCCAGAGTTCAACTGTTGTTTTTTTTCCCGATTTGATTTCTCCAAACGTTTAAGTGATCGCCAGTCACTATCATTCAGAATAGTTTTCTGGCCACATTTCTTCCTCGAAGACTATGGGTCCCCACTATCCTTCCAGTCTTTAATAATGCATTGGACAGTTCTTAGCCCAATTTTAGTAGTTTCTGCTGTCTCCTTCAGTGTTTCTCTGCTTGATGCATGCCAATGATTTGATCCTTCTCAAACAGACTGACATCTTTTCCACAATCACAGGATGCGTCTTTTGACATGGTTGTTTAAGAAATGTGAAGCAACTCATTGCACCATTTGGGGTTAAATAACTTGTTGCCAGATGAAACATAATCACCCATGCGGTAATTATCCAATAGGAGGCCCGTACGTATTTGCTTAGTTAAATCCAGGTGGCAACTTTTTTTTGCCAGGCAATGTAAAACATATGGTTAAGTAAGAGTAGAAGGATGTTTTTCTAATATTAATAACATAACACAGTGAGGCTTCTGAATATCATATATAGTCAATATCAGTGTTACAAGTCATTTTAGTCAGGCTTCCATTTAAGAATCTGAAAAAGAAAAGTTTTTATTTTCCCTGAATCCAACTTATTCTGGTTTCTGCAGACCATGGGTGTGACAGACAATAACAGCAACATTTCTGTGTTTACCTTTGGTTTGAAATGAGGTGCAAACTGAGGTGTGATCTTGATAGTGTCATTGCTTCCTTGAGAATCACTGTGCTCCATATTTGCATCACTTTTGTTGCTTGCGCTGGTGCCAGTATAGTCCGCGTATGAAACTGTAATTTCACAAGATACAAGACAGAAAGTAGGTTTTAAACATTTTATACACCATCTGAATTGCTATAACATGTAGTCTGAATGTAAATTTTGAAGATTTTAAAATTTCTAGTTGATACTAATTTAGTGAAAAACATAATACATACATTTCCAATAAATAAAATTAAGACAAAACTTTTTCAAAGAAGTGACATTTTAGAGAATTAAATTTGACTGCCAAATCTTTGAAAATAGAAAGGTTTTCAGAACATAAATTAGGCACATCAGTATATTGTAGGAAAATAGACCATGTTTTTTTCATTACACATTCCCTGAAACTTTTATGCTTGTTAAAAAAAAAGATATTGTTGGTTGGGTTGTACATTTTATCTGGCAGATAAAAAAAGTTAATCATAGGGTTGGGCACTGAGTCTCGAGAATCAATTGGAACCATAACCAACACAAAGTGTGTGCACAACCATGGACAGTGTGCAGCAGCAATCAAAAGTGTGGTGCACCGGTGCATCCTAGTCATGCCCTCTCTGAGACTCCATTTGAATTTGTGTCAAAGGTCCACACTTCGAACTACAAACCTGTTTATAAATTGTGTTGATAGGTCAAGTAAAACTAGAGTTATGATAACTAATTCCACTAAAAAAAAAATAAAAAACCATCACTCTCTCCATTCTTACTGAGAACCAAAGTCATTAGTCACACGCAAAAAAACTACATGGGGGGCGCTGGTGAGCAGGATATGGCGTAAGACGTACTTTTCAGAGCTCCTGCAAAATCCGTAAAAATTACATTAAAAAACCAGCATTAACCATGTTAATATCAGTCGAAAAACTGGAGAGAAAACCATAGGGTCATAAATAGCTGGACAAGCCAAACAAAATTATCCTGAATGGCTGAAAAACTGCAAAAGTATAGATACAGAAGCGATGCTAATGCTGTAAGACCTGCTAGGACCATGAGACAGCGGGCAACTGGCATCACGGACCCACCGACAACCGCTGAAACTGAAGGACCAAACATGAATAATGAAGAAATGAAAGCAGACAATTTATCGTCACTGAGAGGAAAAATCACTAAGGTGATAAGAGACAAACTTAAAGGCACACTAGCGGAAGATTTTCAAGCTATAAGATCCGAACTGCAAGTGGTCCGTTCTGAAATTGCTAACAGCTCAAAGGCCATACAAGCTGAAGTGGATATTATAAAGGCAGACGTTCTGGACTTAAAGGGTGGCCTATCAATGTGGTCAGACAAAGTCACTTTACTACAGTCTACTGTAACAAGCTTACAGAAAGAAATGTCAGTGCTCAAAGATAAATGTGAAGATCTAGAGGGGAGAATGAGAAGGTCCAATATCTGCATAGCGGGCATTGAGAAACACCCGAGCTCCAGCTCCCCACAAGCTGTGGCAAAAATCCTCAAAGACGTTTTGCAGATGGACCGAGACATAAAGGTAGACCGCTCACACCGCACACTCACCGGGAGAAGACCCAGGGACCGCGAGACACCAAGAGTCATCATCACTAAATTACACCATGACGGGGATGCGGCGGAGATCCTGAGGAGAGCCCGAGGTGGAGCTCCGCTTTATTACAACGGGCACCGCGTCGCCTTCTTCCCTGACTACACGGCCAGCATAGCCAAAGCGAGAGCCACCTTCACGGAGGTACGGAGAGCGCTGCGGGGCAACAAGGAGGTTCGTTACGGCCTCCTCTACCCAGCCCAACTACGGATTACATATCATAATGAAGAGGAGGAGTTCCTAGACTCCAAAACAGCCATGGAATACGTCCAGAACAATATAACCCCAACAGAGACAGCAGAATAAAGGTACCGTCCGCTCATAGAGACAATAATATTAGAAAATATTTCCATTGTTATGGCTAACTTTCACACAGCTCTCTTTATAAGTTTTATGAAGATAAATCTATAGCAAATACGCTGTTTTACTTTAGATTACTTTTTTTCAAAGGTTTGCAGGAGCTTGTGCAGTATATTTGAAGCTAACGTGGCTATATTATTTACTTCATTATGACTTTTGTTTATTTCACATCCTATATACATATCTAAGCGCATCTGCACCACACTCACATTCAATCTTGGTTGTGCACTTTAGCGGCTTACTTTAGACTATGTCCCACGTACTTAAACATAGTATTTACCTGTTCTGTGTTTTGTTTAGTTTTGATCCCTCTGTTCCCCGGGGACACTGCGGAAATTATTTCCGCAAACTTATTTTCTTTCTGTTATTATTATCATTTTGCATCATTACTTGTTTATACTCGTTTTGTTGAGACTAGAAATGCTGGATACAGTTGTCAAAATTTTGCTTTATCCCTCTCTATTTGGCACTGTGTACACTGTGTATGTATATTCCTTAGACTCCACACAGATAAGATAGTGTTATGCATAAAGGGTGTGTTGCCATTCATGATATATTCTGAAATGTCAAAACATAGATCATATAGAGATAATGGATGACCCACTTAAAGTTGTAACTTATAATGTAAAAGGGCTTCACAAGACAATCAAAAGGAAGAAAATACTGAACCAATTAAAACAAATTAATTGTCACATAGCTTTCCTGCAAGAAACCCACCTATCTGATGCAGAGCATGAAAAATTAAAAAAATCTTGGGCAGATAAGGCTTTCTACTCATCTCACCGATCAGGGAAAAAAAAAGGGTGTTACCATACTTTTGCATCGGCAGATTAACTTTACACAAACGTTGCTACATAGAGATACAGAGGGAAGATATGTATTGGTTAACGGTACAATTGATGGCATAGAAGTATCACTTGTAAATGTGTATGCACCCAACACGGATGCACCTGAATTCATAAAGTCACTGTTTAAGGTAATATTACAGCACAGCACTGGGCTCCTACTGCTGGGCGGGGACTTCAACTGTAATCTGTCACAAATACTGGACAGATTACCCACCCCAAAAACCCCACTCTCTAGAATGAGTAGGATGCTTAAATATCAAATTATAGAGACAGGAATTGTAGATGTATGGAGGAGCAGGTTTCCCAGAACTAAAGACTTCACTTTCTACTCAAGCAGGCACGCATCCTACTCTAGGATCGATTATTTCTTTACCCCAAAGTCAGAGCTGCATAGAATAGTAGATATAGAAATATTACCTATTACTATTTCTGACCATGCACCTGTCTTACTAAAATGGGACATAGGTCACAGGCTAACATCTAAACAATGGAGGCTTAACACATCCCTACTTAATGACAAAGTATTCACTGCATTTATTACAGAGGAGCTTAAGACATATCTAGAAATTAATATAACTACAGAAACAACACCTCTGATAATATGGGACTGTGCCAAAGCATTCCTTCCGGGCCGCATAATTTCCTTCACGTCCGCGAGGAAAAAACAGAAGAATGCTAAACAAAAAGATCTTGAGGACAAAATTAAAGCCTTAGAGATTAAACATAAAAAACAGGCTTCAGCTAAAATCATGAAGGAATTAAATGCAACCCGCAGACAACTAAACAGTCTATTGTCAGATAAAGTAGAGGGCAACTTGAGATTCACTAATCAAAAATATTTTGAATATGGCCAGAAGGCCAGTAGGTTATTGGCATATAGATTGAGGAAACAACAGTCCTCCAATATGGTGCATAAAATAAAATCCCAAAAGACTGTTGAGACAAAACTTGACAAAATAGCAGAGGCCTTTGAAAAGTTTTACAAATTATTATATACGAATATCGATACTTGTAATAACGATCAAGAGCTTACAGATTTTCTAAATAACATAAAATTTAACCACTTAATGGATGAGGCGGCTTTGAAATTAGATCAATAGATTGAGGAATGGGAGATCAAGCAGGTAATTAAATCGCTTAAAAACAACAAAAGTCCAGGCCCAGATGGATTTACCAACGGGTTTGGGGTTTTGTGCACTGAGCTTTTCTTTGTAAATAAATCTATATGTTATTCTTGTGTAATTTTTTACAAATATCAGCAAAAGGCTGTGTAAAAATATTGTAAGAGAATAAATGACTTAGAAAGTAATTTATAACTTTTTCCCATTTCTTTAATTGCAGTTGGATGGCTCAATAAAAGCCTCATTGCTTACGGAAATATTTCACCCAACCTCCAGGTAAAGAACAGTGTAATATCTGCAGCCTGTTTTAAGTCGGGAACTGTAGGAGGGAGGAAAAAAATATCATGCAGTCATATGATCTTTATAGAGAGACAAAAAAAATCGCAAATTTCTGATCCGGAGGTGTACCATTTTGTGTCGTTTACAGACTTTCCTTAATTCAGAAACCAAATTGTGTTGAGCTAATGCTGCTTCCATGAACACACTAACATGTCAACGTTCATTAAGTTGCGCACTGTTTTATTTTAAAATAATAAGTAGCAGATTCAGGGAAAAAATGAATTGTCTCAGTTACACTGAATAATTTACATGTTTGACTAAAGTTCTAGGTTTGTTCAATAGGTTTTCTTCAGACCAGAAATGCTAGGAATGCAGCTTGTTTCTGCTATGTGCAGCATTACTCTTGTTGATTTCTTCTAAGTGAGAATGCTCTCTCTATATTTTTATGTGTCCATGTTTTTTAATGTGTTCATGGTTTTTTGTGTTCAATAAATATTCAATAATTTTTTGGTTGTTGAATTTTTATACTTTTGTCAGATGGGGATCTGCAAAATAAGAAAAAGAATATCAGCATGGTATAACATGCCCTGGTTTCTAAATATTGGTATCAAGATCAGTCATAGAAAAATTAGGTGACTTTAGACAGACCCAAAGTAAATATGATATAATATAATAATATGATGATGAGATGATCAATGAAGCCCAAAATGTCCCATACTAATTTCAAAACATCATTCTGTACAGATTCCTGTCCAATAAAGTCAGATGCTGTTCATTAAGTTTAAGTAGTTTCTCTGTAAATCATCTGTTCAGACCTGAAGCTCACTCATTGCACGAGTTACTAGGGCTCAGTCTTGTTGCTTGAATTGTGTTCGTGTTCAAAAAATGTTAACCATCCAACAAACCATTCATTCAATGCATAAGCATAACACATTAAACAACAAAGATCACATTAATAAAAAAAGTTTCTTCTGTACCTGTACTGTTTGCAGAGTTGCTCTGTCCTTCATCTGAATACTGGTATGGATATTGCAGAGGCTCATCAAATCCTGGGAAAAACTTTAAAAAACGGACTTTAAGACAGACAATAAAAATGACCAAAAACAAAAAATGTAATTGTGAAGGAAAAACTGCCTGTCACATGTGTATCAAACTGGCAACTAAATCTTGGCAGTACTTGATGCTTTCTGCTCCTGGACAAGAAGAGGTAATGTCTCAGGTGGCAACTCGAAATTGCAAAAAAAAAAAAAAAAGTGACATAACAGGCAAATATTCAATTGCTGTTTTGCAGAGCGTTTGCATCCATGTGATCTGTCCTGTCGCTTTCAGCGTGGACAATTTTTTTGTTGCAAAATTGTTTTCTGGACTGTGCACATTGTTTTTGGTTTCCCACTTGTTATCCACAATGTACTGCCCTGAACTCACTTTGTACCCAGCTTGGCTCGTGCCCCCTCACTAGGATTTAACCTACTGGAGTACACTTTACAAATGAAGACCAACAGATTTGAATCAGTTTCTTTATAATTATTATTTTACCATCAGTGTTTTTTTATTTTTAGACCTGGACATTTAGGGCTGCATCCTCAAATGTTTATTGACTCCCTGCAGGTGTGAAAATACAGGCATGCATTTTCTAACACTGTCAATACAATTAAGGAATGTTTCAGAAAATTGTATTTTTTTGGCAACCCAGTAAGGTAATACCTGCTGCTGGTTAGGTCTGGACAGAAAACCCTTAAACCTTTAAACTATTCTTAGCTCTGACACCATTCTGATAAGTAGACAACTAGTAAATGATAAGTGGATTAAATGGTAAATGCCATTACCATTTACCATTAGTGAATGATACATGAAGTTTACCTTCATTAGATGGCTCATGATCTTTACTATCTCCTCCATAGAAGGCCTCTGAGAGGGGTCTTTAGACCAGCAGCGAGTCATCAGGCTCTCAATGGGTTTGGGCAAATTTTTGATCAGTGGAGGTCTTGTTCCTGAATGAAAATTAAAAAATGAAATTATGTCTCTCATATGGTTAAAAATACATAATTTTTCTACCTAGCTCCCTCCTCCAGTCTATCCAGAGGGACACAGAGGGGATCCCAGGCCAGCTGTGATATATAATCCTTGCAGTGAGTGTAAACTCCAAAAACATGACCTTTATAGTTTTGCCAGAGATTTATTCAGACGCCATTTCACGTGTTACATACACCGACAGCCTGACAAAAAAATTAAAAAATAAACCTAACTCTTCCCCAAAACTCACGAGAACATACTTCCATCTAGAGGAGGTTAATAATCTCCTTCTCTTTTAAAAATAAAAAATAACAATGAGAGGTATACCTTGATTGATAAAAAAAACACTCTTTTTGTCTCTGACAACAAAGACAAAAGTCTATCTGAACACAGTATATTTTAGTTGTGGTGAACATATTGCCATTATGACAAAAATCAAACACATGCTAAATAGTACATGTAGCATCACAAAACCCACACACCCTCATCCAGTGCCTTAAGAAGCACAAGGGGCGAAGCACCTTTCTTTATCAAACAATCAGCAAGCTGTGACTTTGCTTCTGAACAGGGCACCTCTTTGACTGTTTTCTCTTGTAAGAGTTCTTTAATGCTGCTTATTTCCAATCTGAGCCTCTTTGCACTGACCTGTTTTGTAGACTTAAGTGCATCAAATAAGGATATATATCTGTATGAGGGGAATAGAGTTGAGACCTACTTTACCAGTAGTGAGCTTGGAGTAGAGCATAGCTAAGAACATTGTCAATACCATCTGACATAGCAAGGGTCTCTCCTGCCAGTGTGCTTCTTACCACATGTATGATCTTTTTATACTGAGGAAATTTTTCCTGTTTTTCCCATGAGAGCAATAAAAGCCCCTCGCTGTGTACGTCCATCTGGAAGATTACCCAGCAGAGGCATCACTGAAGACAACTAAAAATTACAGTATTTTCCGCTCTATAGGGCACACTGGATTATAAGGCGCACTGCCAATGAATGGACAATGAATTTTCAAACTTTTGTCAAATATAAGACGCACTGGGCTATAAGGCGCATTAAGCGAAACAAAACAGCCCCGTCTTTTCAGAGAATACTGCACTGAAGTAAAGGCCCCCACAAACTCAGCCATACTTCACTCCGTGGAGGTCAGCACGTACTAGAGGCAGACTCAATGCGGACGTCCGTCGGACATGTCAACACAAAGATCACTTTTTATGACCGCATACGCATACTCGGTGTCGCACCATAAACTGCCCGGTGAGAAACAGTGTTCATGTCGAACTGTTTTGTGTGCGACACCAACCGCTCTCAGGTGAGAATCGGCGCCAGTGCACAGCGTGACTGCTGCTCTCTGTGCAGCATTGACAGGTGTGCGGTGGCTGCCCTGGTTGTGAAGAAACAGGGCTAAAGGAACCTTCTTTTCTTTTGTTTTTTTAAAGCCAAGAGGCAAGCGATCGCTTTCTCCTCGTCCTGTGACACCATGCCTGAAAGTTGTCAAGGAAGAATTTTAGGCAATCTGTACGCTCGAGTATGAAGTCTCAACCGTCCGCAGACAGTCCACCTGAAGTCCACGCATCTCACGGAGTACCACAGTCTGCCCGAGTATGTAGGGCAGTGGCGGCTGGTGGAGTTTTCTCCAGGGGGGGCTATAAGTCCAAAACAGACATATACTAAGGTATCACACCTGTGTATTTACATAAATTAAAACAACAGAATCAACATTATAATGTGCATATGCACAAGTGCTTCCGAAACACACTAATACCTACAAAGACGGAGGTCTCCAAAGGCACAAAAAATGTGTAGGGCACATTTAGTGTTAATAAGACCCATTTTCTTCCTTATTTTTCAAAACTTTACCTGGGAAAATACGTCAAAGCTTGTTTTATGGTGTGAGCCCTCTCTATGTCACGTATTCTCCACGCACAATCTAACGTAGATCGGATGTCTCACTCCAATTAGAATTCAAACCCAAACATTTTAACAGTTAACTCATTGCACCAGTAACTAATTATTAACTATGAACTTATTTATTATCTTGTGTATGTAACTTAGTCACGTAATTAACTTATTAATGTCTTTGAATAAAAGGCAGCACACCTGCGGCTCGACCTTTCAATCAGGCGAACTTTATGACAGACGGCTGTGACGTCAGCCCGTGGCGGGAGTCCCACGCTCCGGCAGCGGGAGGGTGCTGATATGCAAACCGAGCTGCTTTCAGCTCTGGGCGCAGGAGAGGTGCGCTCAGAATGGTCCTGTCTCTTGTACTGAAGAGGAGCTACTGCGCATGTACAACTTTTAACAAGAGTCTATGGGCAAAGATTTTTGTGCTCCGGGGAGGAAATACGACACCAATCAGACAACGTTGATGAACGAAACAACTTTATTTATCATTACCTATAAAATATTTATCTTACACAACTAAAAATAAGTATACATATATTTCAAAATATTTTTATTTTATTATTTCATTTTTATTTATTTTTTTACGTCTTATTCAAGGTAATGTGAGTGGTGGGGCGCCCTCTATTGGCCAGCCGCCACAGATGTGGCAAGCAGGGCGGCTTTGTAGTTTACCAAAGTTGTACTACAATATTAAGACTTCTTACATATACAAGGCGCTCCAGATTATAAGGCGCACTGTGGTTTTTTGAGAAAATTGAAGGCTTTTAAGTGCGCCTTATAGTCTGAAAAATATGGTAAGTGCAACTGTCTCTAACTTGAGCTTGCAAACCACTTTGTTCACTTCATGTATAGAGTGAACAGTAGCATTTTTAATGTTAGATGCCAGTCTACACGTGTCAAACATACAAAAGTACAAAAAGCTTTAAAAAGAGTTATCTTCAGAGAGGATGAACACATACTAAACTTTCTGATCAGAATATTAACTTGTGCATACATCATATAATACTGCCTATGGATGTCACGATCATCAGACAGGTCATCATTTATGTAACGTCCCAAATATTTAAATTCATTGCATATATTGAGAACAGTACCAGATAAAAAGAAGTCAGGGGTTACAAGATGCGTATCTGCCCTACTTCTAACAATTATAGTTGATTCTAATATTATTTGCCTCATTCTCTGTTTCAATATGTGTCTCAGTCTGGGTGACATTTCTCTCTTATCTTTTTATTGTCGGTAATTTGTTCTTCTCTACTTATACTCATTTTATCATCTGAGCTCTCTGACTCTGTACTATATGCTCTCTTATAGTACACTTTCTCTCCCTTCTCATACTTTTCATCTGTAGGTCTTAGGTGCCTGCACAATGCTCTTCTTATTCTATTTGAAAATTCCACCTCTGTGAAAGCTCTTCTGGAAGCATGTAATGCTGTCAGGTGCTGTCCTACTCTAGTATTCATATGTGTTCTCTAGAGCAGCAGTCCCCAACCTTTTTAACTCCTTGGACCGGTTCATTATCAGACAGTATTTTCACAGATCGGCCTTTAAAGGTGTGGCTGATAAATATAACAAAATAAAATGATACGGGGTAAAAAAACGGGGGTATTTTTAAAAACATAATAAACGTAAATCCAATGTGTCCTCGCAGCTTGTTAGTTGTGTCCTGGTATTGCATTATCAACATTAATAACATCCTCTCCTCCCCCTAATGTTCTCTGGTCGATATGGCAATGTTTAAACATGTCCTTTAAAATAAGATACACCACAAATATAAAGTGCACAAAGAATACAACTCACCATAACGCCAAATCAGTGGGAGCCCTGTGCCTGTTTCTCAGTAACGAGACGGTCCCATCTAGGGCTTCCAGAGATGTTTGTTTTTTATTCATTTTCTTAGCTCGTGGGTTTGTTTTTAGCAGTAATGTATCACGTGACCTAGATAAACATTTTGACATGCATCAAGAGTGAGTCATAGACGGATGTAGTGGAGTGAACCCGGTCATTTTTTAAAATGAATGTCGTTCAGACTCAGAAAAAAAAAAAAAAAACAGAAATACTGTAACTAAATTATTCTTTCTATGCGGCCCGGTTTTTACCTAAATTTTTTTTAAAACTTCAAAATCACTTTGTTATTAAACAAATATGTCTGGTAAGGGAAACAAAATTCTGTACAAGAAATCTGTTTTGGTGCTGTGGGAGGAGGGAGGGGTTTCCTGGGAGTTCTGCACCGAGTGTATCACAGAGTATGAATGGTGTGTGCGAAAAACAACTCACAACCACTTATGAAGGTTGTGAGGTAACTTCTTATGGAGTACAAAGTGGCCTCAACAGTGGAGGCTCATCTGAGTAGTGGCTGATAATTGGACCTATACACTCAGATACAGTATGTGACTCACCATTGTGCACAGCCCACATAATGCGAAATGCTGGTCCTCCAATTTCATCAAAAGGCTTCCTGCGAGTAATCACTTCCCAGAGAATGATTCCCCAGCTGAAAACATCACACTTCTCACTGTAATTGCTACCTGTAAGTACAGAATAACCCACACAAACACTTAGGACAGGGTGAACAAAACTAATTGATGATGGGAATTCTCTGTGCATATTTTAGATTAAAATGAGGGATGTGTCTGGAAAAGCACTAAAGGTTTTATTTTCACTTTACTTTCAGAGTGAAGGGCAATGAAAGTTTGGGAGCAATTTGTTACAGAGGAACAACTCCTTTGTAGCTTAATTACTAGGTCTCTGTTGCAGAATAAAAAACACATTGCAAACCTATTTTTAAGCTGCTGCGCAAGGATTTTTTAATGGCTCATGCAAATTAGTTGCGTAGAGTTCACAGTGAGGGCAGGAGTAAGTGGTTAAATTGCACTGAAGTCTTGTAACTTGCCTCCAAAAACAAGATAATGACTAGGCCTTAATTCATCTTTCTTCCTGACCCTTTCACTGGGAACATATCTCATCATTTAGCAATACATTAGGCTCCTGTCTGAATGAGGACATGTTTATGCTGCAGTCTCCCTAGGGAAATAAACGCACAAGCATCAAAACATTCATATTCCTGCGGAGCTTCAGAGACTACCATCAATAAAGAGACTACAGAGGCTCATGACAAATCAAAGATTAATGTGTCCATGCTAAAGCTCTAAGATGTAGTTAAGGTGAAAAATAACAAATGAAGTTAGATACAAAAAATATAATATTAACAATTTCTGAACACATCTCTGGTACTTCTGAGAGAAGTGATGGCAAAAAATAAAGATGGCAATAATCTAAAACTTTTTTAAAACAGCTGGAATGCTGCAAATACTTGCCTTCAAATACCTCTGGGGCCATCCATGCAGCACTTCCTTTGTTGTTGGTCATGTGGGTCTGAATGTCACATGCTGTTCCAAAGTCACATATCTTCAGCACCGTGCCACCTGCCACCAGAAGCAAGCTGAAACATAGAATCAGATCATTACAACCAAGTAAAAAAAAAAATTTTTTTAAAAAGAAGAACTTAATTATCACTTGAAAACACTGGCGGCGCCAGGGGGGCGCTAGGGGGTGCTATAGCTCCCCCTGGAAAAGTCATAGCACCCCCGTAGCACCCCCAAGCAAAGGCATAACCGGGGTATGTGTGGGACATGTCCCCCACTTTCCTTATGTATGCCCTATATCCCCCGCACTTTTTTCCAGCCGTTGCAATTGTTTAATTTGTTGTTAATATGTGGGGATGTGTTTTTCCGAGCCGTCTTTAAACGCACCATGAGCGCTGCGTACTAGAGGCTGACATTTTCTCAGGAATCCC
>NC_051446.1:6107975-6112361 GCF_001649575.2 Kryptolebias marmoratus | reverse complement strand
GTTTAGGTAGAGATGTCGGCCTATCACAGATACATATGTATATTTCATTCTGTTCTTCATTTATATACCATATATATATGATTATATATGTTTGTGCTTGGGTCTGTGTGTGTTGAGAACTGTAAGAACAAATAATCCTTCATTAGCACCCTCAATAAAATGCTTAGCACCCCCTTAGCACCTGCAGAAAAAAATATCTGGAGCCGCCTCTGCTTGAAAACACATTTAAAATAACTGCTATAGAGATTAACTTGGGTCAGCATATAAAACAGGAGTTAAATGAAATAATGCTGTATCAGTGGAAAATAAAATGATCTGGTCTTTACCAGGTTCGGAAATGATACAAATCTAACCTCAAGTAAGTAAAATCACACAACAGATATTATTTATCAAACAAACAAAATATAAAAGCTGTGCATGAAAAATGAACTCCAGTCTTGGTGCTTAGGCAGGATGTAAGAAATTTGGTGTTCAGATTTACTGATCAAACGTATTGATTAACTGATCATCATCACTGTCAGAACTATGGATCTGATCTGATCTGATCCAGTATCGATATCGGGTGACGTAATTCGGGGGATCAGAAATTTAGGATCCAACCTGTGGAGATTTCCATTCCTTGAGCCATGTTTGTGCTTTCATGTTGTCTGCTGGATTGACTTCACAAGTGATTCCCTGCCTGCTGCTCTGCTAGCGGGCTGCAAAATGTGGAATGGTATTGCTGAATGGAGGCGTGTTACTCTAAGTCTCACTGAGGCAGCCAGCTAGCAGGTGAGCATTGAGTGGCTAAGCAACTTTTCATCAACACATGTCCGCTGTGTGGAAATATTTTATACCAGAAACACTGCAAAGAAAGACAGCAATGGGCAATGTTTGCAAAGCTGTTGTACAGAGAGGCGGAAGCTCCGTCACGCCCTACAATACAACAAACTCATTTGAAAAAGCATCACATTAAAGAGCACAAGGATTTTTTAGCCAGGGGGCAGAAAGACAAAAGTAGCCATCAGGAATCACTTCTGGAATCATTCCAAAACGAAGGTAAACTTCCACCAGACACTGTGATAGCTAAAAGGATTACTGAGAAGTAATTCATATTAGGTTTTTGAGAAATAATTTACTTTTTGTTTTCTGTTGAAGAACAGTTACAGACTCAGACTTTAAGCTTAATTTAGGTCACCTTCAGTGCCAAACCTCCTACCATATTTAATCTGTGCTCTTCAGATGCACACTATTTTATTGATAGAGTGTAAGATTCTTACACTTAAGTGTACTTTTCTTTTATTTCAGATGTTTGACATTTGAAAACCTTGACTTGTTGCTGCTACCAGAGCCAGCATACTTAATTTGTGCTGATCAGATGAAGCAGCCCTTTGAGTTAAGAGAAGTTTATCTGTCATGAATTCAGTAAATATTGACCAATAATAACCCTTACAGTTGCATATTTGTTTTCAGGATCGGATTTTTTCTGTTAACAGGATTCCTGTTTTTCTGACTTCCTTTTCTGACCTTATACTTACCTCAAGATACATACAGGTGTGTGTTAATACAACACAAAGACTGAACGACATCAGCAAAGACCTCAGAGAAGCAACGTAATCCTATCAAGCTGACAAAGGTCAAAGATCATTTCTAAATTTTTTGGAGTTCATTGTTCTACAGAGAGAACAATTATTCACAAGCAGCAAACGTCTAAGACAGCCGCCAATCTCCCCAAGAATCAACGCTCCAGCAATTTCACCCGGAAATACATACCGTGCAATGCTCAGAGAAACGCTCTGAAAAAGTCAGATACCTCAGACTCTACCATTTCTGATGGGAAACAACTCTGCATCAGAAACATTTCTCATAAGATTTTGTAACTGTAATTTTATTAATATGCAGATTTAATTTAACAAGTGTTTTTCACAATTGATATTCATAATGAACGAGATGATTTTGGCCACATGGAGCCTCCTGCAGGAGGCAAAGAAGTCTCCTAAAGCCTGTAGGCATCCAGGAGTTACTTTTAACATGAAGAACAAAGTTCACTGCAGAACAACTCCTAACATATATCTGCAAATTAGTTTTCAGTAAGTTTTGTTGACACATCATTACTCCATCCAGAAGAAAACGTGTGACAGCCGAACATTCAGATCAAAACAGAGAGAATTGAGCTAACGTTAGCTTATCACTTCAACTAACTCAGTGGTTCTCAAACTGGGTGGCACAACCCCTAGGTGGTGGACATGACCCCATATTTTATATTTTATATTTTTTAAGTTTCAGGCCTAAAAATTGCAAGTGGAACTAATGTTTCCACTTAGATTTGTTTTGTGTGACAACCTTGACCAGATGGTAGTGTAAGAGAATCACTGTTAAGTCTGTGCATGATGCACAGTCATGAGGATTACAGACAAGAGAGGAAAAATATGCTAGCTGGAGGAGATGTTACTTTCCTTTTTTAGTTTAAGTTATTACAGATCTGAGTGGGACATTCAGCATATGAGCCAGCTGATAACACTGGTTTTCTCTCACATCTGTTAACTCTCAATGTGCATCAGTGTATGAACGAAAAAAGAAAAAGAAAAAATGCTTAAAATCAAACAAATTTATGTTGAATTACACTTAATAAAAAGAGAAAACTTGAGCTAATTTTAGCTCATCCCTTCAGCTAATTCAAGATAATGGTAACTCATCCAGATGAAAACATGACAGCAGAAGTGATACGTGGATTTATTAAAGAATTTGTAGCTGTATGTGCTGAATAGGATATTTTTATAAAACTTCACTTGTTTTAAGTGAAACTTTACCAGGAATGAATACAGTCATTACTGTCTGTGAAATCTGAAACTTCTGGCAAACTTCTGCATTGTCAACAAAACAACACAGAAACCTTCTCATCAGTCAGTCAAATGGGCCACAATTATAATAAAATAGTTTTACACAATCTTTTATGTACCAACTAGTTTCTCCAAGGCGCTCCAACTACTGGCGAGTAGCGATATATTTGCACATGTGATTGCCAAATTGCTCGTGTGAGTTTACTTGCTGTAACAACCCCTAAAGAAGGGAGCAGCCGAAAAAACAACAAGTCTGTTTAACAGCTAATAGCTGATTGTGACACAGCCGCCATGACATGTCACCTCCCATCACCTTTGACTTTAATATCTAAAATTTAACATTGCATTGAATGTGTACCGAACATGATGCATATGCATGTATTAATCCATTCAGAAACATCATCATTAGCGTACAAACATGTCCGACTTGCACACGTGACCAAACCCCTGCTACCAGAAAGCGAGCGCACAGCAGGAAAAAAATGTTGCAGCCCAAAAACAAAATAAAATTATAATAATGATATTAATAATTATATAAATTATATTGCATTATTAATAATTTTATTATTCAAACTCTTGTCTCATTCAACCAATCCCCCACTACCCTAGGGCTTAGGGGAAACGCTTAAATGTGATTACCTTATATATCAAGCACTTTTTTTCTTTTACAAAAGGAAGGATTTTTTTCTTTGCTCTCACTTCAAACACATGTGAGATACTTGATTTTCCAAAAACACGCAGTACTTTATTTATCAGCGATCTACAGGCAGATTTTTAAGCACCTTAAAACATTCAATGTTCGAATATATTTTGTCAAACTGTTTCAGTTATGAAAAAATTAATGAGAATGTATTTAATAAATCAGTTTATTCTAAGCTCTTTTGTCCTACAATTTACACTCAAAATAGACCAGAATGCACCAAATTATATAAATTTTACTTTTTTTCTTGGCAAAGCATGCTGCCAGACTATGGAAGGATTCGAGAATTGCACCGACTCAGAGTGGCAGCAAGTTGGAGTAGCTTTGTACCTCTCATTAAGATTTTTTTTTCTTTTTCAAATTTCATTCTTGTTTTTCCTTGGAAAATAGCCTTTTTTTGGACAACTATACCTTTTTGTCTTGGATGCTGGGCAGCTGGATTGATTTTTCCCAATACTTTTTATATTGTGCTCTTTTGTTATGATGCATAACCATAGCAACGGGGTGGTTTACAACAGGGAGCAGCTGATTAACATTGCAGAAGCAGAAATAATACGACAACTGAAGCCAGAAATCCCAGAGGAATTGAAAAGGAGGCATCGTGGATCCAGAGCAGGAGCAAAGAGGAGAGCGAGAAGGAGGAAGTTCAAACCATCTTTGCCATGCAACGTGTGATCGTTAGCTAACAAGTTGGATGAACTTCAAGCCCTGATAAGAACCCAGCAAGAGTATCGGGAATGTAGTATTGTGTTTTACTGAGACATGGCTGCAGGATCATATCCCCGACTCCAACGTCTCTCTGCCGGGCTTCCTGACTATATGGGCAGATCGAGATTTAATAAGTAGCAGGAAAAGGAAAGGAGGTGG
>NC_051446.1:6101407-6107736 GCF_001649575.2 Kryptolebias marmoratus | reverse complement strand
TGGTGATTTTAATCATGCCTCACTCTCTGCCACACTGCCAACGTTTCAACAGTTTGTCAGCTGCTCTACCAGAGAAAACAAGACATTGGATTTGTTTTACACAAATGTCAATGATTCATATATTTCCAAAGTAAGACCTTCTCTAGGTAAATCAGATCACAACCTTGTTTTTCTCTGCCCACAATATAAACCCCTTGTCCAGAGACTACCCGTTACAAAAAGGACTGTGAGAAAGTGGTCACAGGAAGCTGAAGAAGCCCTACAGGGTTGTTTTGATGCTACTGATTGGATTTCTCTTTGCAAGCCACATGGAGAGGACATCAACAGGTTCAGTTCAGGAACAAGCTCACCATCTTCCCCTCCTGCCCCCAGCCAAACAGACGCCCCACCCTCCTTTGACCCACAGCCTTCCTGTAACACCTCAGATGTTTTATCCTCTACCTCAGTCATGGACTCTTCTGCTTCCACAAGTTTGTCTTCAACCGAATCAGAAGATGCTGCTGCCCCCTTTGCTTCCCCCTCCCAGTTTTCTGTTTCTAGAAGTCAAGTGAAGAGGCAGCTGGAGAGACTGAACCGGAACACGTGTTATAACACTGAACATGAGTTTTCATGTCAGGTGTGTGTTGGAATTGGTGATTTATGTTTTTCTGAATTGTTAGACCACCATCTAGTGGTAACTATAAAAGCCTTGCTGTAGAAAACCTGACAAAGCAACAAATAGAGAAATCTGTCCTAAGTTCATGAAAAAGCTGACACTGATTTTAAACAGTGAGTGTCAAAATATTCACTTGTGTTCTGTCACTCTCTTCTTTATATCTGTGCATTACAACTAAAATAACTATAAATATTTTATTTCATATTATACTATTAAACCTGTAAAATAATCACTATTAACCAATACGTAATATTAATTATGCAGCAAAAGAAATAGTAATTGCATTTTTGTTTTTAAATAAAAGCAAATTAACTTTTTTGTTTTTAAATAAAAGCAAATTAACTTTTTTGTTTTAGTACCATGAAACTTTGGTATTTTGCTTAAGGTTATACCAGCCTTGTAGTACCTTTCGGAGTCATGATAGAAAATGATCGTTCTATGTTGAAGATACTAATGCAGCCATTCCCACTAACTACAACAGGACCAAAACAAAGTGGTAAAACAGTGAAGAAAGCAGGTAGACTGCTTTACCGTGTGATACATGGACATCCATCACCACAGAATCTTGTGGCACTGTACTCAGCATTTTGACTCATTTTACTGTTCATTTAGTTCCCAATCTTGGTATTATTCAAATCTTGTTGAATAAAAATTGTTTTATTTTATTATTTTGTTTATTTTATATCTGAGAGATTATATGCTCAGGATATTGTTTAAAGGGTGATTTTGTATAATTGTTTTGGAATCACATCACAGCCCTCTGAATCATATTTGAATCCCCTATTACAAAATCAAAGATTATAACCATTTTATACAGTATAAGCAATATTTCAATACAGCATGTCTACTATGGGCTAAAGCAGTTTGGTGATGGTGAAATGTGACAGGATGGTGTGTGGAGGAGGAGAAACATACTTGGGTGGCTTGAGGTCCCTGTGAATGAGAGCCTTTGGTTTCATGCCATGGAGATAGGCCACCCCCTGGGAACACTGTAAACACCAGCTCATGGCATGGGAAGCAGTGTAATAAGGGAGAGGCTCAGCACCATGCAGAACTGTGGACAAGAGAACATGGTCACAAACACAAGACTGAGAAAAACTCTCACAGAACAAACACATGTACTCCATTATCTTTTTTTAACACCGTTAGACCCGAGTCTACATGCCTGACAAACTACTTCTGTAATTCAAATGAATGTTATCGATGTCACATACCCACAGTGGTTCCCAGAGGAACTGTGATTGACATTCAGTAATACTAAAGGAGCTTGTCTGAGCTCCTCATGTTGTTAAAATGTCTGTTAAACAGCTCAAATTATCACCTGCCACCAAAGACAAAAAGACAATTATAGTTTTGCTTGAGTGCGTGTGTTTGTCTGTCTGTCTTATGAGCAAAATATCTTGTGAATCACCAGACAGATTTTAATGAAACTCTCAGAAAGTCATTGTCAGGTGTACATCTACAAATTTAGGAGACAATCCAATTCAGCATTACTGTCAAAGTTAACTGACATTAACCAACACAAAAATAGCTATAATTCAGTCAGTTTGACAGACAGTTAACTAAAATTTGATGTGGTAGTAGCTGAGAGTCAGTCTCATCACATACCCTGAGCACTAGTACATCTTACTAAAACTTGCAACATTGCAAGAGACTGCACATAACGTTATTTTCAAGCTTTGCCCAAAATGGCTATAAATCTGAAATTCTGGCATGAAAGACCGCAGGTGATATGCATTCCTTCAAAACATGCTAGGCCTTTAATTGGCTTAGAAATGATAGAGACTTCAATCTGCATTTGTTATTTATTTATACATTAATTGCCTCCACTTGCAGATGATTAGCCTCTAAGAGGGGAAAAAATCCAACTTTGGTGTGATTTCTTGTTTGATATAAGGAGTTTGAGATTTATTTATTTACTTTTTATAAAATGTTACTCAATATAAAATCTTAGTGGTAAAGAACTTTTTACCCAAAGGAGAACATATCTTCAAAATCAATATTTAAATCTCTCACACACTCAAAATACAAAATTATCTTGAATTACGTGTGCTAAAAAGAGTAAAACCTACTGATAATGGTTCTACGGTGCTGGCTTCTCTGTGTGATATAAATTATTGTTGCATGTAACTTCTTACACACACCAAGAAAACAGCAGTTAGTGCAGCTCAACAAGGAATCAGACAAGCAACTGCTTGTGCAAATTGTAGAGTCAACAAAGATGCTTTTCATATATGCATGATTTTTATTAATATAAAAAGCGATTATCTGGAAAAACATCCGGACTCACCATTGTACAATGATCCACCTTCTGCATATTCCATCACAAGGCAGACCTAAAGGAGGAACATGACCATAAAATATTGCTACAAAACACAGACTGAAATTTCAGTTGGTACACGAGAGTCCTAATTTACCGGGCTTTTACAGGAGCCATACAACTTCACAATGTTTGGGTGGTTTACACGAGAAAGCTGTCTGAGCTGCAAACAAACAGAGAACAGGAAATACAATTTAATCAGATCAGATCAGTCACTGTCAGAGCAACAGAAAGGTGAATTGAAAAGGAATCAATATATATATATATATATATATATATATATATATATATATATATATATATATATATATATATACACACACACATATATATATACACACATATCTATATACACACACACACACATACTGATGAAACCAGAAGTTTACATACACTATATAAAAACATACATTTTTTTCACACTGTCTGACGTGAAATCTGAATAAACTTTTCCTGTTTTCGGTCAATTAGGATTTTTTAAATTATTTATATTTGCTAAATGCCAGAACAATGAAAAAAAGAATGTTTTTAAGGCAATGTTTATTACTTTCTTCAAAGTCAAAAGTTTAAATACACTAAGATTATTATGCCATTAAACAATCTGGGACATTTGAAGTCATGTCTTTGGAAGCTTCTGATAGGTTTATTGATAACATCTGAGTTAATTAGAGACACACCTGTGGATGTAATTTAAGGCACACCTGAAACACACTGCCTTCTTGTGTAACATCATAGGAAAGTCAAAAGAAATCAACCAAGATATCAGGAAGAGAATTGTGGACTTACACTAGTCTGGTTCATCCTTGGGTGCAATTTCCAGATACCTGAAAGTGCCTCGTTCATCTGTACAAACAATTATATGCAAGTCCAAACAAGATGGGAATGTCCAGCCATCATACCGCTCAGGAAGGAGACAAATTCTGTGTCCCAGAGATGATTGTGCTTTGGTCCGAAATGTGCATATAAACCCAAGAACAAAAGCAAAAGACCTGGTGCAGCTGCTGGCTGAAGCTGGTAAGAGTGAGTCATTATCCACAGTAAAACGAGTACTGTATCGACATGGGCTGAAAGGCCACTCTGCCAGGAAGAAGCAATTGCTTCAAAAGAAACATAAAAAAGCCAGATTAATGTTTGCAAATGCACACAGGGACAAAGACCTTCATTTGGGGGGACATGTCCTGTGGTCTGACAAAACTAAAATTGAACTGTTTGGCCATAATGACCATCGTTATGTTTGGAGGAGAAAAGGGGGAAGCTTGCAAGATTGAGTACACTCCCGACTGTGAAACACGGGGGTGGCAGCATTATGTTGTAGGGTTGTTTTGCTGCAGGAGGGACTAGTGCACCTAGATAGATGGCATTACGAGGAAAGATCATTATGTGGAAATACTGAAGCAACATCTCAAGACATCAGCCAGGAAGTTAAAGTTTGGGCATAAATGGGTCTTCAGATAGACAATGAGCCGAAGCATACTGCCAAACTGGTTACAAAGTGGGTGAAGGACAACAAAGTCAATGTTTTGGAGTGGCCATCACAAAGCCCTGATCTCAATCCTATCAAATATTTATAGGCAAAGCTGGAAAGACATATGTAAGTAAGGCGGCCTACAAACATGGCTCAGTTACACCAGTTCTGTCAGAAGGAATGGGCCAGAATTCCCACGAACTATGGTGAGAAGCTTGTGGAAGGATATCCAAAATGTTTGACCCAAGTCAGACAGTTTAAGGGCAATGGTGCCAAATAATAATGGAGTATATTTAGACTTTTGACTTTAAAGAAATTAATAAAAATTGTCTTAAAGACATTCTCTCTTCAATGCAAACTTATGGTTTCAACTGTATATTTATACACACACACACACAATATATATTTACTTACACATACATACCCACACACACAAAGGAAAAGACAATACCTCAACAATAAAGGCTTTCCTCTCCGATTCACTCTCGATGGTCTTGATTGCAACATCTTTGCCTTTCCACTTGGCCTTGCAGACAACCCCAAAAGCTCCCCTCCCCACCACCTTCAAACAATAATGTTATTACTCATCAGATAAAACTGTATTGGCACAGTTGTGCTTCACTGTGGCTATTTGGATGAGACGCAACAAACCTCTTCAACTTCAATATCCTCATAAATGATTTCTTCAAATGGATATCCAGGTGGTGTTTCCAGCATATCGGAGGATTGTAACGTTTGAGACATTACTAGCCAAGTTTAGCTAGTAACTAACTCTAGAGAAAGAGGAAGTTAAATGTTATTATCATATAACTAACCACGAGGCTGTAGTAAAACATGTTTAACACAGAAATAAATCGGTACAAGTGTATTAGGAAGAAAGACATATCCAAACAGGATGGGTAATTAGCCAAATAATACATATATTACCTACTTTGAATTCATTTTAGGTTGCGAGCTGTCAAAATAGGTTAAAACTATTATTTACCAGTAGGCTAACCAGCTGAGCTAAAACAAGCTGTACAGAGTAGAAAAACTATTCGTGGAAAGCTGTAAACTTGCTTATGTGTGTATGTGTATATTTAAAACTGAAATACAAGCATCGGGGCATAAATGTGGTTCTAACCAGAGTGTCACATTTACCCCTGTAGAGTTTCAAACAAAACAAGAGTACTTTACCAAGGCCTTCAGGCAGAGCTAGCCAGCTTACGTTTAGCTTCTTAGCCTGGTTGCTGATGCTAGCGACCGGGACTTCTGAGCTTCAACAATCCAACCCCAGCGCTGCTTCTCTGGACATGGGGGTATTTTCTACTATTTCTGTACGGGAAGCCGTAGAATAACGTCCATATTTAGAAAACGTCTCTTCCCATTCACTAGACAGCCAGACATAACTTTTCGCAACTTGTCTCGCTGACTTCCTCAGTCTGTTTTCCTCCACAGAAACGCAGCAGCTCCGTCAGGAAATGTGTGTTCCTTACATCTCTGTCCCTCTGAACAGGGCAGGAAACGTGTGCTTCTTACAAATCCGTCCGCATGAACACAACGTTTATGATTATGGCCCGGTCCCAATACTCACATTACACCATAAATAAATAAGACATAAATACGTAGACCCCTCGTTGAGCGGGCTGGCCAATGACTTATATGGATAGACATGGCATCACGTGACTTTGGATGAGCTTAAAACGCCGCCATCTTACGACAGTAATACAGCTCCGCGTTTGCGCTTATCTATACAGGAATGCCTTCTTTTTATGCTGCATTTTTCTGCACAAATCTTCACGGAAAATGTCCGGACGGCGTTACATTTAATCGGTAAGTGTTTTTCTTTTAATAATAAGGCTGCTTAACAACGACATTAGTGCCTGAGTCTAACTTTACTGCAGAAGACG
>NC_051446.1:6092229-6101307 GCF_001649575.2 Kryptolebias marmoratus | reverse complement strand
GTGGCAGATGTAATGCGAGACCTCGTTTGTTGTTGATCACGTGATTTTGCTCAATATGTCACAAGCTCTGACGTGGGGCTTCATTGGACACGCCCCCTTTTTACTCGGTACACGCCTCGAAGCCTGGCTTCAGATGTCCCATCACTAGGTAAATACATCACAGAATATTGACATTACACAATAGATTGTGGGATGTTAGTAATACAGACTTTTGGAACATAATAAATGAAGTCTGTTTTTGTTCTAATATTGTTTGGGAACGCTTTGGTTTGCAAAATACTGGTGAGTGTTCTTTTTCTCCCCAGGAGGACACCAGGCGATTCTGTTAAATGGACTCAAATTCTTGGACAGGACTCAGAGACTCGGACAGGTTCAAAGGAAAATGAACTGGACTCCAGATCAAGACAATCCAAGACAAGACATCAAGGTTGACGGACAGAGTCATCCCAACAACATCATTAAGAACTCACTCAATCTTTTTGGGGGTTATTATTGGGTTGCAACTTTTATCTCCTGTTGGTTTTGATTCTTTATATTCTAACGTTTGATGGGATAATCAGCTATTTTAATTCTTCATGTTTGATTGATTCATGGAGTAAGCTAAACTTCAGGATAACAATATTAACTCACATTGTGTTACTGCATGACTCACAGTACATCACATCTTTTTGATAGTATAGGAGTTCACATGGGACCAGATTGGCAGTAAAGAGTCCCTAAAATTAGTTAATGGTAATTGCTAGTTCCAAAACAGAGATTTCTTTCACAGACTGGCACAGAGTGGGGACTTCTCTGGACCTGCAATCTTTTCTCTCGCCCCTGTTTCATGGGGAGGGTTTTTCTATGATCGTACAGGTCAATTTAGCTGATCTCCAACTGTGATTAATTTAATGAAGCTGGTCTTCAGATCCCCTGCAGTGACACTGTGTTGTTACTGAAAGTCATGGATGTTTTGTCCATGGTTAGGTATGGAGGTGTTTACGGCTGGGAGGTTTGGGGGTGCGGCTCTAGTGTAGCCGAATTCGACCTTATTAGTAAATAGACTTAGCTTACCTAGTTCAAAGTAACTTAAAATAATGTGCGCATAGGACATAAAATAGGATCCTAGTTAATTAGTGGATTTCCAAATCGTAGCCCACGCATAAACCTATATGTTAACGACAAATAAAACTGAACAGTTAGGTTTTTCTCAAATGCAAGTGAATAAACTCTACATGCTCCTTATGATACTGTCAGACCCTCTGTTTTCGAGACTGTATAATCAGCCTCGAAGGGGGGAATGAGGTGTCTGTGTTACATCTGTGCTGTGTTGTGATGAGGCCTGACTTCCAAGTGGAGACATTGTCTTCAGGTACAATCCCTTTCTTGGGAAGTGGATTGTCCTCTCCTAAGCTCACGTTGTCGAAAAGCAGCTAAACGAAGACGAATATGGAAAGTTATCTGTTGCACGTCTGAAGACCCCAGCTTATAACCATAAGGGGAATTGAATGTACTTGAATCCATACTGTTAAAGTCCATCCCAGTGGGATGTGTGTGTGTTATTTTACAGCTGGGTGTGGTAAATGTTTATAAAAAGAAGCAGCCCTGAGAGAAATGTGGGGATTTCACTGATTGGGCACAGACTCTGTTATTTTGAATAAACTCTCACTGTTCAAGAATAACTTATATCTGTAAAGTCATTTCTGTGAGGATCTGGAGTTAGCTCCGCCCTGGGGTGGCTCCTCTAACCTTTTACTCCACAGGTGTTCCTGATTTCTTTGATGAGTCCTGCCAGTATTTAAGCTGCAAGCTGAGACCAGACCTTCGCTGGAGCATCAAGCCTCTTGGGTTAGATTCTCAGCCACTGAATCTAATCACAGTTTTGTCTTGTTACGATAACCAAGTTTCTTATGTTCAGGTTTTTGCCACATTGGGACTATACCACGTCACAGAAACTTACCTGGACCTCAGAACACTTACCTGGACTGGATACTTACTCCTTCACCACTGGAACACCTGGGACCACTTCTTCACCTTCCTCCACGCAGCTGGACGCCCACGGAGTCTGTAAGAAACAGAGACATTGTTTACTCGCCCAGCCGAACCTCACCGATCAGATTTGGTACCTGAGACTCACCCTGCTCCTTTGTCTTTTCAGACCACTCCCGAACCTGGCTCTTTGTATATATATTTCCTGCACCTGTAAATAAATACACTTGCCTTGCCTCCGTGTCTGGTTTTGGTTTCGCTTATGGACAAACATTTCCTGGGTTCTTGTCAGAATGCTCCAGCCATAAAAAAAGAAAACCTTGTCCTGAGCGATGCCAGATCCAGAACTTAGTAGAACCAATTTTTTTTTTTTTCCCCCCTTTAGTCTCGAGCTAGATTTCCGTTCTCGTTTAACGTGAACTTTTTTCCTACATTTTCGGTAACTCTTATGTGGGTTAAGAAGGCCACTTTCAAGATGGCGGACTCCTCTTCCCGGTCCGAAAACACCGAAGCCGCTTCTTTGCTAGCACGACATGAGTCCATGATCAACGCACTTTGTGAGAGACAACAATCCGAAACTGGCCAACTTGATCAATTAACAATGCTTACGCAAGATATCCACCAAAAGTTATCATTATTAATACCCAACGCCGCGGAATTTCCTTCCGTTTCCGTCCCCGCGGCGTCGTCACTTCTGGTTCAGACTTCCGGACATTTCCACGAGGTCCCGTCACCAACTCCTGAGCATTTTTCCGGCGAAATAGGTAAATGTGCAGGATTTTTACTTCAATGTTCGTTAGTTTTTGCCCGTTCCCCACAGTCTTTTTTTAGACGATGCAGCTAAAATCTCTTATATTATCGGACTCCTTAAAGACTAGGCGTTAAAGTGGGCAGAGGCTAAATATAGCTTCCGGGCTATTCGGCTAACCCCGTTCGATCAATTCATTGAGGATTTCGAGCTAACGTTTGGCGTTAGACACAACGAGACTGAAATAATACAAACTATGGAACTTACGACAAGGTCAGCGCTCAGTAGCTCAGTTCGCAATCGATTTCCGCACATTAGCCGCTACTTCTAGGTGGAATGAGCCAGCTTTAAAAGGGGTATTCATTCATTCACTACAGGACGCTATTAAAGACCAGCTAGCTGGATGGGAGGAACCACAATCGCTAGAAGACTTAATCGCTCTGACAATCCGTTTGGATAATCGGCTCCGGGAAAGGCAACGTGAGAGGGGCAGCAGAACGGTCACCTCGGGGCGTTACACTACAAACACCGAGACAGAAGCAGTCCTACAGGGAATGGAACATGAACCCATGCAGGTGGGGAGGGCTAAGCTAACGTCTGAGGAGAGACTGAGGCGTTTTGAGTCTAAGGAGTGTTTTTATTGCAGGGATAAGAACCATTTTCGGGCCAAATGTCCTTTTTTAAAAGGACAAGCTCACTAGGTATCCGAGGGGTACTAGTGAGTAGTCTCTCGCAACCCCTCGGATCGCGATCATAAATCATCAGACGAAGATAGCGGTACACGCCCTAATAGACTCCGGCGCCGAACAGAATCTCATTTCCGAAGATCTCGTCGAACAATTACAGTTAAAACCCGTAAAATTGTCCTCGCCCCTTCCTGTTATGGATATCTCAGGACAGGTCATTACCCGAATCACTAGCGGGGTCTCGAATCTCCAATTTCTAACCTCTGGAAATCACAGAGAATCAGGAGACTTCTTAGTATTTTCTTCACCGTCCACACAGCTGATTTTAGGGTTCCCCTGGCTGCAAAAACACAACCCGGTTATCGATTGGACCAGAAAGAGGATCGAGTCATGGAGTCCTTTCTGCCTACAGCACTGTTTGCAATCAGCATTGCCATTCTCCAGTAGCAAGAGCGAGCCAGTACAGAAGACCAATCTCTCCAAAGTCCCTACGGAATACCATGACCTAGCTGCAGTTTTCAGCAAAGCTAAGGCTTTATCATTGCCGCCACACAGACCCTACGACTGTGCAATTGAACTTCGTCCTGGAGAACCCCTACCTACCAGACGACTTTTTAACCTTTCATGGCCAGAACGTGAGTCCATGAAAACTTACATTGAGGACTCCCTCGCCTCTGGCATTATCCGGCCTTCCACGTCCCCTCTTGGGGCCGGCTTTTTCTTTGTAGAAAAGAAGGACAAGAGTTTAAGACCATGCATCGACTACCGGGGTTTAAATCAAATCACTGTTAAGAACAAGTATTCTCTGCCGTTAATTGACTTAGTACACCAACAGCTTCACTCAGCCACCATTTTCACCAAATTGGCTCTCCGTAACGCCTACCACCTGGTAAGAATCCGGGAGGGGGACGAGTGGAAGACGGCATTTAAGACCCCTCTCGGACATTTCGAGTATCTTGTAATGCCTTTTGGACTCACCAACGCACCTGCAGTTTTTCAGTCACTCATTAATGACATTTTAAGAGACTTTTTGAATATCTCTGTCTTTGTGTACCTTGACGATATCTTGATTTATTCCCAGGATCCTGCACATCACCATTCGCAAGTTCGAGCTGTTCTACAACGGCTTTATGAAAATCAACTTTTCGTAAAGGCCAAGAAGTGTGAGTTCAGCGTCTCCACAGTCAGTTTTCTGGGCTTCATCTTCGGACAAGGCTACTACCGCACGGACCCGGATAAAATCAAAGCAATAGCAGACTGGCCCGTCCCCACTGATCGCCGACAACTGCAGAGATTCCTGGGATTCGCAAATTTCTATCGACGATTCATTTAAGACTATAGTAAGATCGCAACCCCTCTCACACAACTTACCTCCATCAAACAGCCTTTTATCTGGTCCACCGAAGCGCAGTCTCCCTTCGAAGAGTTGAAATCTCGTTTTGTTTCTGCGCCAATTCTACGACACCCTAACCCCAAATTGCAGTACATTCTGGAGGTTGACGCCTCTGACTCAGGGGTGGGGGCCATCCTTTCGCAGAGGGCCACAGAGGACAGTAAGGTACACCCCTGTGCTTACTTCTCTCGTCGTCTAACCCCTGCTGAAAGGAACTATGATGTTGGCAATCGAGAGCTTTTAGCCATTAAACTCTCTCTCGAGGAATGGAGGCACTGGCTCGAGGGTTGCGAAGTCCCTTTTATTATCTGGACCGATCACAAGAACCTGGCCTATTTGCAAACAGCTAAGAACCCCCGACAGGCTAGATGGTCGTTGTTCTTCGGGAGGTTCAACTTCACCATCACATTTAGGCCAGGTTCTAAAAATGTGAAACCGGACGCATTGTCCAGATTATGGGCTTGCCGTGACTCCACAGATGCCGAAGAACCAATTATCCCACCCTCTCTGATTATAGGTGCTCTGACCTGGGACATTGAGAGGGAGATCCAGGAGGCCCAACAGGGGGAACAGGACCCTGGAGGGGGCCCCCCCGGTAAGACTTTTGTGCCTTCTGCAGTTAGAGCCAGGGTCCTCAATTGGTTACATTCTCAACAGTTTTCTTGCCATCCGGGAATTAATCGGATGATCAAGCTAACCAACCGCTATTTCTGGTGGCCAAGTTTAGTGGCGGATGTCAAAGAGTTTGTCTCAACCGTGCCCCACGTGTGCTCGCTTCAAGAGCAGTAACCAACCTCCAGCTGGTCTATTACAACCTCTAGACATCCCTAGCCATCCATGGTCCCATATCGCGTTAGACTTTGTCACTGGGTTACCCCCCTCTCAGGGTCATACCGTCATCCTTACCATTATCGATAGGTTCTCGAAATCAGCCCATTTTGTTCCTCTGCCCAAGCTCCCAACTGCCCTGGAAATCGCAGAAATACTGACTCAACAGGTTTTTAGGCTGCACGGGATTCCTATCGACATCGTCTCAGACAGGGGGCCTCAGTTTACATCACAGGTTTGGCAGAACTTTTGTAGGGGACTAGGAGCTAGGGTGAGTCTCACCTCTGGGTACCATCCGCAGTCCAATGGTCAGTCCGAGCGCTGCAACCAAGAGCTGGAGGTGGCTCTCAGGTGTTTAGCCAGTGATAACCCGTCTACCTGGAGCAAGAGGCTCATCTGGATTGAGTATGCCCATAATACTCACGTCTCCTCAGCTACAGGATTGTCCCACTTCGAGGCATCTCTGGGGTACAACCCTCCGTTGTTTCCAAGTTTTGAAACTGAATTAACCGTTCCCTCTGTTCAGGCCCATCTTCGGAGATGCAGGAGGCAGGCCAGGAGGGCCCTTCAAAGGACAGCAGAACAGAACAAGAAGTACGCTAATCGCCACCGCTCCTCCACACCAAGTTACAAGGTGGGCGATAGGGTTTGGCTGTCTACTAGAGACATTCCACTGAGAGGCACCACTAGGAAGCTGGCGCCTCGCTTCATTGGACCATTCCCGATCGAGAGGATCCTAAACCCCACCTCAGTCCGTTTAACTCTTCCAGCCTCCATGCACATCCATCCATTTCACGTTTCTCAGATCAAACCAGTGGTCAACAGTCCTCTGAGCCCTCCTACCGTCCTCCCCCCTCCCGCCCGGCTAATTGATAATCATCCTGCCTTTACGGTAAACCGTATCATCGATGTCAGGCAGAGAGGCAGGGGACGGCAATACCTGGTAGATTGGGAGGGCTATGGACCTGAGGAAAGCACATGGGTTCCGAGGTCATTCATCCTCGACCCCTCTCTCATCACTGACTTTCATAGAGCTCACCCAGAAAGGCTTCCATGATCGCCAAGGGGCGATCGTTAGGGGGAGGGTACTGTGAGGATCTGGAGTTAGCTCCGCCCTGGGGCGGCTCCTCTAACCTTTTACTCCACAGGTGTTCCTGATTTCTTTGATGAGTCCTGCCAGTATTTAAGCTGCAAGCTGAGACCAGACCTTCGCTGGAGCATCAAGCCTCTTGGGTTAGATTCTCAGCCACTGAATCTAATCACAGTTTTGTCTTGTTACGATAACCAAGTTTCTTATGTTCAGGTTTTTGCCACATTGGGACTATACCACGTCACAGAAACTTACCTGGACCTCAGAACACTTACCTGGACTGGATACTTACTCCTTCACCACTGGAACACCTGGGACCACTTCTTCACCTTCCTCCACGCAGCTGGACGCCCACGGAGTCTGTAAGAAACAGAGACATTGTTTACTCGCCCAGCCGAACCTCACCGATCAGATTTGGTACCTGAGACTCACCCTGCTCTTTTGTCTTTTCAGACCACTCCTGAACCTGGCTCTTTGTATATATATTTCCTGCACCTGTAAATAAATACACTTACCTTAGCCTTGCCTCCGTGTCTGGTTTTGGTTTCACTCATGGACAAACATTTCCTGGGTTCTTGTCAATTTCTTTTGATCACTAAATCGTTGCCGCAATTATGAAGACCCAGAAGAACGTCCACCTTTTGAAGACACTTCATTACATTCTTTATTAACAATCCATTTAATCCATTTTTTATATTTCTAGAATTGCGCAGACTCAGAGTGGCAGCACGTTGGAGTAGCTTTGTACCGCTCATTAAGATTTATTTTCTTTTTTCTAACTTCATTCTTGTTTTTCCTTGGAAAATAGTTTTTTTTTTAGACAAAAATATACCCTTTTGTCTTGGATGCTGTCCAGCTGGATTGATTTTTCCCAATACGTTTTATATTGTGCTCTTTTGTTATGATGCGTAACCATAGCAACATGGTGGTTTACAACAGGGAGCAGCTGATTAACATTGCAGAAGCAGAAATAATACGACAACTGAAGCCAGAAATCCCAGCGGTGTATACAGAAGCAGCTCAAAGTCAAGATCAGAGACAGCAAAGAGGTGTACAGGAAGAAGCTGGAGAGTAAACTGCTAAGGAATAATATCAGAGACGTGTGGTCAGGGATGAAGAAGATCACAGGCTTCAAGCAGAAGGAAGATCGGATAGATGGAAGTCTGGACAGAGCAAATGAGCTGAACACATACTTCAACAGGTTTAGTTCAGGAACAAGCTCACCATCCTCCCCTCCTGCCCCCAGCCAAACAGACGTTCCACCCTCCTTAGACCCACAGCTTTCCTGTAACACTTCAGATGTTATATCCTCCACCTCAGTCATGAACTCTTCTGCTTCCACAAGTTTGTCTTCAACCGAATCAGGAGATGCTGCTGCCCCCTTTGCTTCCCCCTCCCACTTTTCTGTTTCTAGAAGTCAAGTGAAGAGGCAGCTGGAGAGACTGAACCGGAACAAGGCTGCAGGTCCAGATGATGTCAGCCCCAGAGTCCTGAAAGCCTGTGCTGAGCAGCTCTGTGGGATTCTGCAACACCTCTTCAACCTTAGCTTGACTCAAGAGAAGGTACCACTGTTGTGGAAAACATCCTATCTGGGTCCGACACCAATGAAAACGCACCCCTCAGTCATCAACGACTACAGACCTGTTGCCCTGACATCCCACATCATGAAGGTCCTGGAGAGACTCCTGTTGGCCCACCTGAGTAAGCAAACCAACACATATCAGGACCCCCTTCAGTTTGCTTATTGCCGTGGAGTTGGAGTTGAAGATGCCATCATACACCTGCTTCAACAAACCCACTGTCATCTGGACAAAGCAGGCAGCACTGTGAGGATCATGTTCTTTGATTTCTCCAGTGCATTTAACACAATTCAGCCTGATCTGCTTCGTCTGAAACTCCAGAAAACTCAGGTGGAGGCTTCAACAATNCGCCTGGATCAATGACTACCTGACAAACAGACCACAGTTTGTGAGACTGAAGGACTGTGTGTCTAACCAGGTGGTCAGCAGCACAGGAGCACCACAGGGGACTGTACTCTCGCCATTCTTTTTCACTCTGTACACTTCAGACTTCCAGCACAAGTCAGACTCCTGTCATCTACTGAAACACTCAGATGACTCTGCAGTTGTCGGGTGTATCAGAGATGGTAAATGGTAAATGGTAATGGCTTGCACTTATATAGCGCTTTATCTAGTCCAAGGACCCCAAAGCGCTTTACACTACAATCATTCACCCATTCATCCACACATTCACACACTGATGGTGGTAAGCTACAATGTAGCCACAGCTGCCCTGGGGCAGGCTGACAGAAGTGAGGCTGCCATCACACCGGCGCCACCGAGCCCTCTGACCACCACCAGTAGGC
>NC_051446.1:6087212-6092051 GCF_001649575.2 Kryptolebias marmoratus | reverse complement strand
GAGATGATTGTAGATTTCAGGAGAAACAGGGTCAGATCAAACCCAATTACCATCATGGGAGAAGAAGTGGAGATGGTTGAGGAATATAAATACCTTGGTGTTCATCTAGACAACAGACTGGACTGGAGACTCAACAGTGAAGCCATCTACAAGAAGGGACAGAGCAGACTGTACTTCTTGAGGAAACTTAGATCCTTCAAGGTTTCCAGCAAGATGTTGCAGATCTTCTATAAGTCTGTTGTTGAGAGTGCCATCTCCTCTGCCATCATCTATTGGGGCAGCAGCATCAGATCCAGGGACCTAAAAAGGCTCAACAACCTGACAAAGAAAGCTTGTTCTGTTCTGGGGATTACTGTGGAACCTCTGGAGATGATGATGCAAAGAAGGATTTTGCATAAAATCAAGGAAATCATGGATAACCCTGACCATCCTCTTCATGAGACCGTCATCGGAAAACAGAGTCTCTTTAGTCAAAGGCTTCTTCAGATGAGTTGTAAAACCGACCGCTACAGGAGATCATTCCTGCCCACAGCCATCACCATCTATAATAACTCCTTGATTTAAATGAGCTACGTCAACATTTAATTTCCCTTTGGGATTATTAAAGTATTTTTGAATTGAATTGAATTTAAAACAATCTTCTTAAAATCAGGCTCATACGTACGACTCTGTTTCTGAAACAGAGTAAAAGGAACAAGTAATAATGCCAGTTATCCCAAAAGGAAAACAAAACATGCATTGCACAAAATAAATAAACAAACCAAACATCAAAGCAAGCAAACAAAATAAAACAAAACAATATAGCTAATGGAACGGCTGGCAATAACCCATTCCCCACCCTCATACATCATGTTCCAAAAGAGGCACATACTGACAATCCAATTCGCTGCCCTGCAGCTTGATGTAGTCCAGGGGTAGTGTATCCAATCACTGGCAAAACCAGACAGCAGGGCATCCAAGTTGGTGCTGCTTCAACACAGCTCCCACCCACCAATCAAGAGTGTGCACCTGATTATACTTGGTGCAAGAAGTGGGGAGGGTGAAACACCATCTTACTACAATAAACTACAACCAAAAGCAGTGTTATTGCTGATGGATCATTTAGACTGCCATTAACTATTGTTAAGTTAAATCAGCAAATCCAACACTTCAATGTCTTTACTATCTTCACCCAGCTGGCATGCACCTTGCAATGAATCAAGTGCACCCATCTTTTTCATTGTTCAAGCTCAGCAGTCAAATCTATAAGGTAATCTGGCTCACCTGTGCTCAGACAATGATCTCTCTTCAGACAGAGAACTAAACTTCAACTTAAAGCTTCCTCAAAGACACCACTGGTTTTCAACCGACTCATGTTGACCACTCATGTGGGCAGCTTGTTCATATGCTCCTGAGTTTCATCTAAAAGACAAAAAAAAGGGATGAATAAAAAAATTGAGTTGTGCGTCTCTTTGAAGGAAGCAATCCTTTTCAAGTTTGGGCAAAAGCTGAAGTGGCTTAGGAGGGGAAAAAACTTGACAGTTGAAAACCATGGTCCAGTGAAGTCCTGATAAGTGAGAGTTCTGTCGATGCAGAAGAGAACCAAATCAAGGAGGACATCAGGTCACAGCAGCGCACAGCTCCACAATGGCTGTAGAAATGTTTGGAAAGTCACTGAAACAATTAAAGCTGGAGCACACCATGGCTAAATCTGCCTTCACTAAGCAAGCAAACTTCCTGAGCAGGAGAGCTCCCAAAATGACAGCAATGGAACTGCAGGAGGAGTTCAAAAAACTTACCTCTGACACCAGACATGTCAGTGATTCAAATTATGATTATAAAGATGGATTATTAGCAGAGATGGATGATGAAGCTGGTGAATATGGTGAAGTGGAGCTTGATAAACAGCAAGAAGCCGATTTAGAAAAAACTATTAATGACTGTGAATTAAAATTAGAAGAAGTCAAGCAAGTAGTTCAGATCAATTTGTGGAAAAAATATGGTCAAGACGATCTATATACTGCAATTAAAGAAGCAGAAAAGGCTTGTAACGGTGCTGCTGACATAAAGGTTTTGGCTGTGAACAAAAGTGCATATGAAGTGCAGCTGTCCCTTGTGGAGAATGTGATCCAGGAAGCCATAAAAAGTTTTGTAACCTGGAAAATATGGATTCCATCAGAAGAAAGGGACAACATTGAAGATAGAGTAAGAAAAATTAAATTGATGAAATATAAACTTCAAGCAAGAAAATAACAGTTTGCCATAGCACAAACGATTGCAGAGGAAAATAATAAAACTGAAGCAGCTCAAGCAGATCTTACATCTTTATCCATGCCAGCACAACCCACATCCCTTGTAAAGATCAGGCCCATTTGTCTACCAAAATTTTATGGGCGTAAAAGAAACTTTCACAGATGGAAAAAAGACTGGGAAAACCTTCAGAAGCAGGGGGAACCAAGTGGCTCGGTTGAAGTGAAAAAGTTCCTATTGTTGGATAGTATGGATGAAAGGATCTGTCATGAATTACATCTGTCTTCATATGATACTGCTACAGATATGTTCCGAGTGATGGAAAACAAGTATGGAGATAAGTCAAGCACTGATTTAGAAAGTTTGACACCCCTGAAGAGTAAACTACCTGATGTTATAAAGAAAGACTGGCTAGTTTTTATGATCAATCCTGTTACACCAGACAATCATTTTGATAGCCTTCTCAAGTTTCTGAACACACTTTTTTTTTTTCCTGCTCCTGGTGAAAGGCGGACATGTTTCTTTTCTCTCTGTCTCCTCGTGCCCCTCCCGCCTTGCTTTCTTTTTCGAAGCCTCTTTTTACATATTTTCCAAAAATTTAAGGAATATGGATCTGATCAGCTGGTTTCTCAACGCAATTGATACAATTTTCTCGACTGGGTGAAGGAGAGTCCAGTCTCGGGATATGTCTCGCTGGGTATACAGTGGATTCCTGGCAGGAGTGGAAGACTGTGTACCTACCGACGTGGAGGTTACTTACATATTTGGGTTTTTGATAACAGGATTTCTGCTCGTTGGACCAGGCAGTTACCTGGATTATCGTCAAATTCGTGGATGGGTTCACCGATCGACCAGCACTTAGACTGTAAACAGGAGCGAAATTGCAAACTACTCTATATATATGTTAAAATAGTCAGGGCAGAGGGGGGGGGCAGTTCAGGAGACAGAGAGACAGAGTGAAAAGAAACATGTCTGCCTTCCACAAGGAGCAGAAAAAAAAGAGAGTGGGAAATGCCATCTAAAAGTTGATGAATGCGAGTTACATACTCACCACAGAGGGAGGAATAAGACATGTCTCCGGTAGATGATTTCCAATCCACAAGACAAGCACAAGTCCTACTAATGAGCCCAAACTAATTTGATGTGATATTGGACAGGGGTTTGTTAATAGCAGGAGTCAGACCCCTCCCCAGAAATAATTATTCTAATTGCTCATTTCAAAGATGATTAAAATGCTTTTTACCCAGCATGTTTCTGGCACACACTCTGGGACTTGTGGACAGATTGAAGTTGCATATTTGTTTAAATCCAGCTGCCAAAAATGTTTTAAAGTCCAAACCAGACTCAGAGCATCATTGGAGGCTGTTCTGAGAGTGAGTCTTTTTCCCCCATTTTTCACAGACTAGATCTGATCATGTCTGAGAGGCAAGCCCAAGTGTCTCATTAAGAAGTGAACATAAAAAAGAAGTTAAAGCTTGTCAAAATATAGACTGATGTGACTGTTATTATTCATTTGTCACAAGTTTGGCCTTGTTTTTCTCCCCTCTTTGCCTCAGGAATTACTGCTCTGAGTTCTATAAATACCTGCCTGCCTGAGACTACATTTGCACTTATCTGCTGGACTTACCTCTCATCGGATTGTGGATCCTCCTCTTCCTGGAATGACTCCTTTGGACATTGTTGTCTCCACGCCTCTCTCGTCGTCATTACCTGTAAGAAAAGAACTATTAACCATTGCCTCATCCTATGTACAAAGCCAAACTTGTACCCGAGACTCAACTTGCTCCCTTCCTTGCCTTTTCAGATCCTCCTGACCACACCTCCCTGTTGCACATTTTGTAAATACTGTAAATAAAACCACTTATCTTTATCCTTGTCTCCGTGTCTGGTTTCTGGTCCTACTCTTACGACAATCCTGGATTATGTCAGTTTTACCATGCAAAAGTTTAAAGGTTCAGAATACTGTTAAAAGCATTTGCAGATGAAGCTTTGTTTTCATTTACACTTTATTAAAATTTGAGTTACAGTTTCTTTATTTATTTCATTTGACACATTATTTTGGTTAGTCTCTTGGAAGGTTGGCAGGTTGGTGATTGACTTTGTTAAGGCTGTTATGATGGAGGCTTACGAAAGGTGAAAGGGTGCAGGCTCGGAGGTGAGGTTCCAGGAGTCCCAGGTGAATATTTACAAAGTGCAGGTAAGTGGTTTTCATGTGGAGGTCGGTTGTGGTAACCTCTCCGATCGGTGAGTATTTACACAGTGTAGTCAGTAGGTTCGTTGGAGGCAGAAAGGCTCTGAAGAAGATCCAACAGGTGAGTACTTGCACGGAACATAGAGGATCAGGTTTTCAGGATGCCAGACCAGACTTGTTGCAGCAGGAGTTTCCAGGTAGGTTGATCTTAGGCAGGTGCGTGGTGAGCAGAGACAGGATACTGGTGGTACGCAAAGGTAAGTAATTTATAAGAAAAAAAAAAATTCCCTTCTCACCCTCCGCGGGTGGTCTTTGTTTCATCCTCTGAGCTCGGGTCCTCTACCAGAGGCCTGGGAGCATGAGGGTTCTGCGCAGTATCTTGGCTGTGCCTAGAACTGCACATTTCTGGACTGAGATGT
>NC_051446.1:6081974-6086593 GCF_001649575.2 Kryptolebias marmoratus | reverse complement strand
TTCCAGCCATTGGTAGGATTTCCCGATATCAGCCACTTCAGTTATTTGTCGGTGGTACATCCCATGTAAGGGCTTGTCCTCCCATGATGATACTTCCAGCACCTCGTCCTCTGTTCCTCTAGTATATCAGTTTTTGCTAAAACACTAGGACATTACCAACATAAATTAATATTGTCCGGACAAAAAACAAAATCGTCAGACATGTTGACAAACGAGTTTCCTCTAACCTTGCAAAAGTATTGCCATTAATAAAATCTTGAAAACTGCAGCACAGTATGGTGTGATAAATGTTGCATTTACACTAAAAAAAACTTGAGCAGGAAAGTATTGTGCTGATGTTGCACGCGTCCAACAACGTTGTGACCAAAGTTTGCAGTGGTTGTGTCAGTCTTGGAGCAGAGACTTTAGATGACAGATGGGAGCTGAATTTGGATTGAGTTTGGATTTAAATCTGTTTCTTATCGGCTGTATGACATCACATCACAGCGCACTTTGCGCCTCATCAAAGCTGAGCGGATTGTGGTGCAGAGGTGGGAAGCGAAGCAGAACAAGCCGCTGCTGCTGTGCACATAATACAAGCAAACATATTTTGGAGCTCTGTGAAGCAGGGTCTGGTTTTGCTAAGATGAAAAGCAAACCGATCCTGATCCTGATTGAAATGAAATAAGAAAACTAAAATTGGAACTTCATAAAATACAAGAGGCAAGAATACAATTCCAATTACAGAATTTGCAGTTGGAGAACTTTGATCATAGTAATAAATCTAGCAAACTTTTTGCAAATCCCTTGAGAAAGAATAAAGAAAATGTAAGAATTTCAAGAATAAGTGACAGTAAAGGTAAACCAACTAGTTACCTGAAGTGTCTTCAAAAGGTGGACGTTCTTCTGGGTCTTCATAATTACAGCCAAGATGTTAATGATCAAGAGAAATGACTTTACAGACACAAGTTATTCTTGAACAGTGAGAGTTTTTTCAAAATAACAGAGTTTGTGCTAAATCGAGACTTCTGGCCCAATCAGTGAAATCCCCCATGCCTCTCGAGGCTGCTTCTTTTTATAAACATTTACCACACCCAGCTGTAGAATAACACACACACACATCCCATTGGGACAGACTTTAACAGTATGGATTCAAGTACATTCAATTCCCTTTATGGTTATATGCTGTGGTCTTGAGCCATGCAACAGATAACTTTCCATATTCGTCTTCGTGCAGTTGCTTTGACAACGTGAGCTTAGGAGAGGACATTCCACTTCCCAAGAAGGGATTGTACCTGAAGACAATGTCTCCACTTTGAAGTCAGGCCTCATCGCAACACAGCACAGATGTAACACAGACACCTCATTCCCCCCTTCGAGGCTGATTATACAGTCTCGAAAAAGTAGGGTCAGACAGTATCATAAGAAGCATATAGTGTCCATTCACTTGCATTTAAAAAACCCCCTCAATGTTCAGTTTTATTTGTCAAAAAATATAGGTTTATGCGTGGGCTACTATTTGGAAATCCAATAATTAAGCCAAAACAACAAACAAAACGAAGCTATCTGTATGAAAAACAACTGACCTGTCCATCAAAACAAAACGCCAACGGAAACACATCAATCTTACCTCCCTGGATTAAGAAAAACATGTGAAAACTGTATCAAACAAAAATTGCACCCATCCTCCAGACAATCCCCCAAAGAGTTTTAAAGGGTAACCAAAACGAACACAACATATTCAGAATGGATATATTTCCACAATATCATCATTCCCCGGGATGTCGACAGTTTCGTCATCTAACACATGTCCATTTAATAACGGCATTTGCTTCTCGCTGACATAATGCATAAAAAGTCAGCTTTTGCTTCATCTGGTATCGTCTCCTGATCAAAGGTCTCGCTGTTAGTTGCTTCATCAACAGCATTAGGGACATGTGTTGGCACTAAATTATCCCATACCCAACCTGACACTTGGGTAGGCAAACTTGGAGGGTTTTCAAAGTCATTCTTAGCCGTTAAGATAGCTTTAACCTCTTCAACGGGTGTTGGACTGTTTTAGTAGTAGTGGATTCTGTTCTTGTCTCTTTACTAACAAGGTCAGGTTTCACTTCAGTGGAGGCTTGTTTTGTAATTTCAACCGGTGTAGTCATAATACCATGTGCTGTGTTGTACTCATCTGCTCTGAAGGAGATGGACTGCTCCTTAAAACCCCACTTTTGCCAACATCCACAGTTGATCAGTAACAGTTTCATTTTTGCAGTTTTTCTGCTCATCCTTTTATCAAAGTCAACTTTAGCTTTGTCTGTGGTATGAACTCTAGTGCAACGAGTCAGGTGATACCACTTGTTGATTCCTTCTAGTTGAACAGCCATCAGACTTGACCTCAGCTGCAGGTTGTTATCATTTGTCTTCTGCCCAAGCAAATTCACTTCGGTCTGACTCGTATCTATCAGCCTCTGAAGAAAGTCCTTGGATGCATGGAACACAATAGCATCCTCAGGTCACCACTGTCACTGCAACAGAGACTCAAAAAACAGTTTTAAGACATTTTCACCTCCAAAACTAGATTGTTTCTTTTCTTGTCTTCATGTTTTGTCTTGTCTCTGTGCCTCAGCCATCATTCACTTATCCTCAGTCAGCTTTTGGTTGCCCATCTCCACCTGCTCTTGTGATTTTCATTCACCTGTGCCAACTTCCTCTAATTGCCCTCTGCTCTTTCAAACCCGGTCTTCTCTTCCATTCCCTCACTGGTTCATTGTTCTGTTAATGTTTGCCCGATCATGTCTTGGTTGTCCTGTTCCTGTCCTGTTTTCTGGATCATGTTATGTTTAGTTTCTTTGCTGCCATGTCAGCTTTTGTTTTGTTCATCTTTTATTTTAATAAATTAGTTTCCTTTTTCAGTATGAGTCTGCGCTCTGGGTTCGCCTCTGTCACCATCTTTCCCGATACATAATATCTGCAATTCCCAGAAGGGATCTGATAAACTTAGGTATAATCACACAAAAACAGTTGGAGGTAAGGCAGGTCTCTCAACATTAGTTTAATCAAACTATCTGAGGATTGGTATCTCTGCACAGCTATGGTTAATGTTAAACTTCAACCAGTTATTCTGAAAGGTGTCACGAAGCAGGTCTCTAAGCTAACTACTTTCCTTCTCTAATTCCCCTTTTCCTGTCCCTCGTTATTTATTTCACACCCTAGATGTTCTGTTAGAAGAGTTAAAGGTGCCTTGGTTTCTTCACTGGGTTTGAGATGAGTCTTCTACCTGGAGAGAGACCCCCCTTTGTAGATAGATTTTGCTTTCCAGGAACGTTGGTGTGTGTTTACTTTTCCTGCCTCATCAGGAGAGACCAACTAATTTACAGTGAGATGAATATATCAATGACCTCCTTCCAGTTATTTTCAGTGTTCTTAATGTGGTGATCAGAACTTGAAATGTTTCCTTCTACCAATGTGGGTTTTTTTTCCAATAATTTTCATCAAAGGTAATTGTGCGGCCTGATGTGATGGTATTGACGGCCGCACTGGGCTAATGTCGGGGAATCTATTCTGTCAGACGCGTGTTTCTTTGAATTCCTTTAGGTCACTTCTTATGCATTCTTCAAGTTTATTCCATGAAACATCCATACCTCGGATTCACGGACTGACATAGACTGACCAGGTTCCTTATCAATAAGTGACATTACTTCAATATTTCCATAAATAAGGTCAACAGAAATATGACGACCCCGACGCGCCCGACTTCCTCATTCAAAAAACAATCCCGAATGCCACAAACCCATCATTCATATCAAGTGACAGTCACGCCCACACTGACACACCCACCACCCAAGTGACAAGCTGCATGCTCACTTGAATGTCATCAATTACTTATTTCTGGCTCTTACAAAAGTTTAGGCTCCTAGCCTTAATGGTACATAAAACTTCAGAATTTTCATCTGTAAGAAAAGTAACACAAAACACTTTCTACTTGTTAACATTTTACTGCACAGTCTACTAGTTGTTGGTTGAGGTCTGTGTTTACACCATAATAATGATTTTACTTTGATAAAATCTACAAACAAGTAACATTTAAAAGAGAACCAAAATCAAATATCAAAATCTTGAAGATATTTTAGTGAAATACTTATTTTAAACATTCTAGGGACCAGTTTCTCTTACCTATAACTTAAATGAGTAGTTTTAGCATTTAGTCGATAAAAATCCTGGGATGGGATGATTAAGCTGTGAAGCTGCTGTCCTAAATTCATGACGTGCGCTGTACTATGGATTCAGATTGCAGCATTACTAAGAATGTAATTCCTATACCATTGTTTATTAATTTAAATAAAAGAAGTCATAATTTTACCAGCTCTTTAATTAAAGAAAAACTCTTCCTTTGTTTAATTTTATGAAATTAAAAACAAAAACAAATGGTGTTTTAAGGAGCAGTCCATCTCCTTCAGAGCAGATGAGTACAACACAGCACATGGTATTATGACTACACCGGTTGAAATTACAAAACAAGTTACCTGGATTATCGTCAAATTCATTGATGGGTTCATGGATTGACCAGCACTCAGACTGTAAACAGGAGCGAAACTGCAAACTACTCCAAACTGTCTGATATTCCATCATCAAAGACAATGGCCTCTGGA
>NC_051446.1:6071105-6081874 GCF_001649575.2 Kryptolebias marmoratus | reverse complement strand
TAATTGGGCACCCATTTATTTTGTTTGTTTGTTTTGGAAGTTATGTGGTGTGATTTGTAGCTGATGTAAATTGCAGAATAATTATCAAAAGTTGGATTGCATGGTAATAATACATCACAGTATAAAAATTACCGTAAATGAACATAGAAATGTGACTTTATTTGTAATTTCAGAACAGCTGTTCTTGAAATTTTGTTTTTGTAGGCTGTGATCCATTGGCTGCAAAGTACCATCAATCTGTGCCGCTACCAAGCTGAGATGGTGCTTCTGAGGACCGTAAAAGACAATGAGGGGTAAATAACAACTGTGGGTGCAGACCATATACCACAGTCATGATGGAATGCAGAACTGGCTCACACCCATCCCTATTTTGTTTCATTTCCAGAAATCATAAAGTACAACAAAAGCAAGGCACAGAAAAGGTAAAACTTTTTCAACAGAAAATTGATACATAAACAATTGGTTAATTTAATGACATTGCTTTTTTAATATAAGGGGTTTTCACACACTTGTTATAGAACACTACCATTATTATGTCAAAGAAAATATGATCTCTTAATGTTACCTAAATCGCCAATCCGTAATAACAGGTAACACTATACACATATATAATACCCACAGTAATCTATATAATTTTCTGCAGGAAAGCTCTATCCTTGTTGACAGCCAGGTTGCAGCCGACTGGTGCCGACAACAAAACTTTGAGGGGAGAGTAACGCTTCCTGTTGTTCTGGACTATGACCAGCAAGAACAAGCAGAAGCTCTTCAGGCCCTCAAGAGTTGGGATGAAGAGATGGATGAAAACTCTCCAGCAGAACATTTCACATTTGTATTTGAACAGAAGGACGACTACGAAAAGTTCTGCTGCAACATAGTGGATAATATGGGATTAAATATTTGTGCAAGATTTGAATAAGTAATGTTAAAATATATATTATTTAAAAGTAACCATTTGTCTTCTTTGCTGCAGCCTCTCCCCATCTGAAATAGAGGTGGGGGGAGACACACAATCAGTTTAGCTTAAGAATTTATTTACAACTACGAAAACCTGACCTCATTTTAACCCACCAGTATCCTGTCGAATATAAAACACTGTTATTCTCTGACATCTTAAATACATAGAAAACAGTATTTGGGACATTGTTTCCAAAGAACATGCAATCCCTTGATTACATGTTTTGTAGGGTTTAATAAGCTATGCAGTCACAATTTTAAATCAATAGTTTAATAAGAGGCAATATAAGTGATGAATTTGCCGAAAACCGGCACTGACATCCTGTAAAACAGTGACATCCTACTGACACCCAACTGGCAGCTGCCAGCAAAACAGTGACATCCTAAAGCAGAGAATTGCTTTTTTCCCATCAAGTAAATGTCCCTTGATTACATGTTTTGTAGGATTTAATAAGCTCTAGAGTCACAATTTCAAATCAATAATTTCCTAAGAGGCAGTATAAGTGATGAATTTGCCGTATAATTGGGTATAATTGACAAAATCTGCTGTGTGATCAGACTTTCATGAAGTTACAAGGCTTGGAAGCCATGTTGTCGAAACTAGCTTCACGACAACATCTTGAAAGCTGAGAAACAACTTTGCAACCTCTAACGACCTGTGTTCAGGGATCAGTCAATGTGGAACAGTCTTTAAAAGGCCATTAAGACCTGTGTTAAAACCATGAAAAAAAGGTGTAGCTCGTAGAACATTGATGCATTTAGCATTATAAAACAGGATAAACATCTTCAGTAATGACACTTTTTACTGAGAGAAGGACAGACCATTAGGTGAAACAACAACATCCTTTTGGACTGTGGACACAGGAAATATCACAATGCCTGCATTTTTGGTCAAGCTTAATTCTTGACTCTTTAAAGGTGGCTGGAATTATTCACGTATGCTTTTTTTACTTCCATGTTGCCAGGGTCTGTATTTCAAGTGTGTATCACATGCAGATTACCTCAAATAGAAACACTGATGGTTCCTTGCTTCACAAGTGCTTCTCTTTGGGGTTGTCTTGGTCGTGGGTTTGTCATCATTAGGACTTATGATTCAAACAACTGTTGTTCCAAACTGAAGCAAAGACTTGATTGCTGAAATCAATAAATGTCACTTGTTGTGGTAGTATTTTCATCTGTTTTAAAAATGAGATATTATGAGATGTTGCCTACTGAATTTTAGGCCACTTATTTAGCAAGGCCATTAACACCCATGTTATAATCAAAAATAAAAAAATGTGGAGCTCGTTGGCCCATATTGCAATCAGCAAAAAACAGGGTAAACATCTTCAGTAATGACACTTTTGATTCTTTGGACATTATGACACTTTTAATGCTTTGGACATTGACAGAACAACTCATTGCCTACTCCGACAGATATGCTGTGGTCCTATCCATCACCCTAATTTTGAGCACTGACTTGAATTTAAACTGGGTAAGTGCTACATGTTGGGGTGACTATAACAGACAAAGTCTCCTGTGATCATCAGTCATGTTTGTGATTAGATCATTCAAAAAGATAGTCAACAATGTTTTTGTAACACAGGCACTAACTTCCTTCTTGAATGCAGTAAGTGCTGATTGTTGGGGTAGTTTTGCTGTCTTCAGGACACAGAGAATAATTTAACCATGTTTCAGATTTTTTAAACTTAACTTTAATAAACAAATTCTTCTGTGATCATTAGTCATGTTTGATTTTAGATATTTCAAAAATTTACCAGATGGACCCAATTTGCAGATGCTGCCATTTTGAACCGTCAAGTCTGTGCATTATGAACTTTTTGGTTAAAGTTCCATTTATTTCCTTGCATAAAATCATGGTGTCTAATGTGTTTGTTCATTTTGCATCTACGCTTAGCCTTGCAAACATCTCTCCTTGCAGCCAGAGTGTCATAATTTAACCATGTTTCAGATTTTTTTGTTTTTGAAAGGAGCCACAGGTGATAGCCTCAGTTTTGTTATCCACAGTCTCTGGGTTTGCACAGTCCTGAAAACAGTAAGAAAGAAAGAATTGAAAACACAACAGAGCTGAGATGCAGCATGGGGTTTCACTTTAGTGCAGGACAGGAAAGTCTCTCATTAAAAAAATGAAACTCCAGTGATATTTTCTGCCCAGTTCAAACAATTAATTCTATTGCACTAAACCATGTTGTACTGGTATTCATCCACTTACTGTTGAGATGGTAAATGCTCATGAACCTCAGCATTTCTGTGGACATTACACATTTGGGGGGTCACGGAAAAAGCCAAAAACACCAAGTCCAAGAATGGTCACTGATCAAGCTCCCTCTTTTCTAAACCTCAAGATAACTAATAATTTTTCTTGACTCTAACCAAAAATTACACTCCCACCAGCTGTCCAATACTGACACGCAGACAGACTCTGATACAGCGAACCCCCCAGTGTCAGTTCTATTGTGTTTGATGGAATTTCCACTCTGAGAGGAAAATGCACCCAGGACCTGGTTAAGTTTAAACTGATTACCTTTTGGTTTCTAAACAAACACAACCACATTAATTTAAGACTGGAAAGAAAGGTCCCACATTCAATTCAATTCAAATTCAAAAATACTTTATTTACCCCAAAGGGAAATTAAATGTTGTAGCTCAAAATCCTGGTTTCGTTAAAGAGTTGTTATAGATTATGATTACTGTAGGCAGGAAGGATCTCTCGTAGCGGTCTGTCTCGATGTGTCCTCAGTCCTGGTGTCCTCTAAGAGCCCCACCAGGTGAGCCTGCAGAGCCATGATGGCTGAGCTCTGGACTGGTAGTAGTGGATCTCCCTGAGAGCCACGGTACCAGGCCTGTAGAGGTGAGGCTTCTTCACTCCACCAGTGGCCGGCGTGTTCCTGCAGGCAGCTTTGGTGGTGCTTTGTTTGTTTTGCTTTGGTTGTCTTTTAAGTTTGTGTTCATGTCTTGTCACTATTCATCTCCTCAGTGTTTTTCAATTCATGACTGTGACGCCCACCTCACCTGCTTCTCGTCTAGTCCACAGCTGCACCAAATAATCACCTCTCCCCCAGTCTTTTAAAACCGGTCTCTGTTCATCAGTTTTCACTCGGTCATTCCTCTCGTTACCTTGCTCCATGTTTGTTGCTTACCTCGCCTCGTTACCTTGCCTGGATTTTGTATTTAGTTGCCTTTCGCTGCCATGTCAGCCTTTTGATTTTGATCATTTTACTTTAATAAATCCAGTTACTTTTCATCCAGTAGTTGATTGATTGAGTTGAGTGATTCAGTTTACCAGGACAGACTCTTACACAAATCCTTGTTGTATAATAAACTTTATTTACGATTCATTCTGCCTCCTGAGAGTCTTTGCATATGGGTCAAGTTCATACCTAAAACCATGAGACACTATTAGAAATTCAGTAATGTTACAAAAAGTTTAAAAACACATATTGTGCTTTCTGTCAGTGCTCATTAACCATGATTCATTTATTTCTAAAGGTTCAACTCTATTACAGAAGTTTAAGTAACTGCTGATCAAGTCTGTTTCTTCTTTTTATTTAGATTTATTTCTTCTACCCTTGTACATACTACGTTCAGTTCGATGAAAAACAGCTAATCACAAGCAGGACTGCACCACAAGGGAGAAGTTTCAAAACAGAAAGAATTTTTTTCGAATTTTATAGCCTAAGAATATTTATTTAAGTATACAAATGTATGTCATCACATACAGTGATTATTTTTAATTATAGGCAACTTTTTTTTTAAATACTGAAACAAAATGTATGATTGCCTCCTCTGTGGCAGACCTGCCCTTCAACTAATACAAGGAAACGGACTGAACTTCATTCTACAAAGTGTTTTAAGTTAATGCCTGTCATTTACACACACTAATATATTTGGAAAACAGACACCAAAGACGACGTTTGTAACTTTTAACGTGATATATTTGGAAAACAGACACCAAAGACAACGTTTGTAAATTTTAACGTGATTACTAAAAATGTGTACTCCTTAATTCCTATGGTAAGCACCAAACCACCATGTATTCTTTTAAGTGTTTAGAGCTACTAACATGTGTAACACTATTACTGTGGTTATAATTATAGAAATATTCATTTAACATTTAATCTGTGTCTGTAATACCCAGATCCTAAAAAATTGATGCAACGTGGATTTTCTGAATAAAGAACACAAACAATAACATTTAACTGATTTTGATTAATCGTTTTATGTTAACATTGATTAACATATATACACAAATGTATTTATACAGGGGGTGGGGGGTATTGAACATTTACAGGGGGCAATAATTAACCTATATACATCTATACACGCACACAATATACATACATATATCCACCCCCACCCCCCCACAAACACACACACCACCAAAGGGGGTTGGTAGATAGCTATGATCACACACTAAAGCAGGAATGTTGGCAAAAGGGAATGGAAGGTTTGAACTATAAACTATAAACCGGTTACTATAATTCCACACAGCACATGAATGAGGAATCTTCTCCAATCGCTCCATGTTGCCACAATTCAATCCAATATGGCAGTGACATTGACGTACGATTCGGTGCTCAATGGGGCGTCCACTTTTGTGGAACGTACTATGTACAAGGCATGCTTTGATTGGATGAAAAAAGCCAGTCTGGGATTGGCTGGTGGCGTGCCTCATTTACATTTTAGGGTTGCAAGTGCAGAGAGAGCTGAGCGGGCGTGAAGAGAGCCGAGCGCAGGTGCAGCTTGTCAGAGTTGAGCACTAGTCCGAGCACCTGTGAGCAAGCGTGTGAGATTCATGCGCCCACACTTAAAATTATTGTTCCTTCAGATAGATCTGTGCCCTCAAATCAGTGGCACTGCATGCTCAACCTGATGGCACAAAAATCACGCCATACCTGAGTGCCCAGCAGCCGCCACGAGAACCGAACAGCTGACAGTTGGATCAACCTGGAAGCTGTACCAATTGTCTTTTTTTTCTCCAAAAGAAATTCTATAATTTTTTTATATATACTGAGTATTGAAAAATCACTTGGGTGTTTTCGGCTTTTTCCATGACCACACTGTTGTGTGAAGTCCACAGTGCTGCTAAGGTTTATGAGCATTCAGCAATTTAATAATGAGTGACTGAGTATGCCTGCAACATGGTTCAGTGTGTTGCAATGAATTGTTCCAACTGGCCAAAAAAATTCCACTGGAGTTTCATTTTTTGGCTTCCCAGATAAAATACAGATTTGGCTATGTGAGCTCTGGTGTGGGAATTACTATCAAAACTTTTTTAGTCTTTCTTAAAGTTTATCTACTTAAAAACTGTTATGTACAGTATACTCCATCATCATTGCAGTGATACTGTAAATATGTAAAATAGGTCTACTCTGCAATCATTGCACTACTGCTGTCCTAATTTGTGCACATTGGTTGCAGTTTGAATTTTTAGTTGTTATTAAGAATGTTGTTTTGAACTTGTCTGCTGCTGGAACAAACCAATTTCTCTCAGGGGACCAGTAAAGCATTTTTTCTATTCTACTCTTCTATTCTAACATTCCAGAACTTTTTAAAGTGGGGAACTTTTAAATAAATCTATATTTCGTTGGCTGAACTAAGATGTAGTTTTACAATGAATATCTTACTCTTTGCAGTAATGTACACATTTTTGTGTGAGTTGAACAGTTTTATTTTCAGTGGAGAGATCTCACCTACTAGAGGTTAGTTATCATATGCACTTCCATTGGCTTGTAAGTCGGCCACTGTACAACACAATACTAAAAAACACCCGCACAATCTGTATGATTGCTGAAAAATGAGCTCTTAGATTAGTGGCCATAATGTGTAATCAGATCAAAAAGGGCTGTCTGGGGCAAGAAAATGACCGTCCATTTTCACAAGTAATTTGCCTAATGCTCCTTTATTAAGATTACCATTGTGATGCTTCAGCACAGGGGTCATCAGGCTGCCATATTAGGTTTGCTCATATTAGGTTTCATGCATTTTCCTCTTGGGTACAGTTCTTAGCTATTATACTTAACCACAGATCAATTGTAATCATCACAGACACAAGTGTTTTTTCCACAATTACCCTGCCCAAGGATAAAATATATTCAATGTGGATGTGAAGGAAACACCATTACAGAGGTAATATGTTCTTATTAATAACAGCTTTTGCTGATTTAGCAGTTGTAAACAATCAAGGCCAGGACCTTCCACTTGTCTAGGGTGTACCCACCAGTATAAAATAACTGCTAGGAGGTAGGCATCAGCTACCCCACAACCCTGAACATAAAATATGGTAAAGGAAGTGAATGGAACCACCAGGAGCTTCAAGTTATTCAGTAAAGGCCCAGAACATACCCAAGAATAAAAATAGATATAACAAGCTTATATACATGTTTTCAGTCCATTTGTGGTATTGTAGAGTTGCTTTGACATGTTGTCCTCTGACATTATCTTCAAGCGCACGGTGGAGTGCATGTGAAGCTGCTAAGGTCAGAGCACATAATTGATAAATAGGCTGATTGGTCAGACATAAAAGTGGAGGTCAAGCAAAGGGCAGCCTCCCATCGTCTTGCATCCAATAATGTGAAAGCACCACCGACATAGATTACATACTATTATTGTGAACTGAGAGGGGGAGGCAGGGGCACAACAATTTAATACCTAATGTGGATGTGACCCATCAGAACATTTTTGTAGGCCGTTCTCAACCTTGTACTGTCGCAATGAGTCCACCATTTTGAGTGAAGAAGGCCATTCAGATGGATCTTCTGAGTAAGGCCTTGCCTGAGCCCTCTCCTCTGCACCTCTCTGTTCCTCTCCCTCTTCATCATCATCTACACCGCTCTGTTCGACATTTTCCTCTGTGGTGATGATTTGCCATATCTACCTGCACTAACTTTCCCAAAAGGACACAGTGAATAGGTAGTCAGCATAAATTCAAACCATACTGGGCATCTAGTGCCCCTTTTCCACTAGTGCCTGTACAGGACGGTTTGGTACGGTGGTTTTCCATTACACTTCTGTACAGTTCTAGTGGGCGGGTTCTGAGCGGTCCCCGAGTCCGGAAATTGTCATTACACACCTTTGCCAGCTGGTGGTGGTAATGCTCCAAAGCTTTTTGTCAGCCACCATTAAACGTAGCAGAAGAAGTACAAGTAGTAGAAGAAGAAGAGGAAGAAGAAGATCGCAAACACAACAATGGAGGACATGGTCGTGTTATTAAACATTTTGCTCAGTCTGTGGCTTTTGAAAGAGAAGAATACAGGAGAAGGCAGCGAGGCGAAACACAGGAGAAGTACAGTAGAATTTGGTAAGTGTCACAGTTTCCCTGTTCCTGCAAGAGCCACAGTGTTTTTCCAGTCTCATGCCACACCCCTGTTTCCATGCCACCATAATCATTCTCATCTGCTTCACCTGCAGCAGTCTGTACTTAAGTCCACAGCCTTCAGCCACAATTTGCCAGATTATTGAACAGTCTCGACGTAGTAAATGTCCAGCAATCTCTCAAAGTTTATGCCTGTCTTTTTGTCAACAAACCCTTGCCTGGACCTTGACCTACGACTTTTGCCTGCTCCCTGCCTGGAACCTCTTCGGACTCAGTCTACCGGTTACCGACAACGCTTTCCCTCTCTGGATCTCGTCTCCTGGTTAGTGCTCTTTTGGATCTGTTTTCGGACATCTGATTCCCTGGTTTTGACCCCTCCCCCGCATCTGGACTTACCAACTAGCGCTCGCCCCTCTCTCACAGAAACAGACTTTCAACCCAGTAGCATCTCGTTAGCCTTACCTGCTGCGGGTCTCCCTCTGTGTCTCTCTGGGGGTCTACTCCTAGGACGTAGCAGTTCCGCTGGCGCTAACTTCATAATAAACAGCTTAAAACTTTGCCGTTGTCTGTCTGATCCGAGTCCCGTTTCACCGAGTCTTGTCAGAATAATCTGGCCAAAAGAAAAGATGGACTCAGATCAACAACGCTGGCGTAATAGCGTAGAGAATGCTATTTCCGGGTTGGAGAGGAACGTTCAGGATATGATGCAACTTATCCGCGACATGTCCGGTACATTAAACAGCGGAGCTACTAGGCCTCCTTCTCCACCACCGGCCCCATCTTGTTCCTTTGTTTCTCCGATTCATGAACCTAAACTTCCACCGCCTGAAGGTTTTAAGGGGGATTCTAAATTATGTCGTCCGTTCCTCACGCAATGCGAAATCCACTTCCAGCTCCAACCATCGTCTTTACAGACTGAACGATCCAAGGTGGCTTCTGTAATATCTCTGCTAACCGGCAAGGCTTTGCTATGGGGAATGGCGGAATGGCAGCGCGACTCACAGGTTTGCTATTCATACACAGATTTTGCCGCGGAATTAAAGAGGGTTTTTGACCCGGTGGCACCGGAACGAGAGGCGGCCCGACAACTTTTCTCACTAAAACAAGGCAGATGAACCGTTTTGGATTACATTATCGACTTCCACACGTTAGCTGCTGATAGTGAGTGGAATGAATCGGCTCTGATGGACGTTTTCTTTCAAGGCCTTTGGGATGATATAAAGGATGAATTAGCTACTCGTGAGTGCCCCGCTAATCTCAGAGCTTTGGAGGAATTGGCTACAAGGATCGATACCAGGCTAACGGAGCGTAGGCTGGAGAAAAGGAGCAGGCCCTTCGCTAAACAGCGTTTTTGGAGTGAGAAGCCCTTTTCTTCCACAGAACCCTCTCACAAGGACAACGACCAACCTGGTGATGAACCCATGCAGATTGGGCAGACAAGGCTCACTCCTGAGCAACGTTCTCGTCGTAGGGCAGGTAACCTATGTTTTTATTGTGGGGCTAAAGTACACTCCGTTAAAGACTGCCAGTTAAAAGGCCAGACTCAGTAGGAGTGAGGAGATTCCTACTGAGTCCGGTTAACCATAGTAAATTCTCCTCCATGCTAACTCTGCCCGCTGAATTGACTGTTCATAGTAACAAGTTCACCACCAGGGTGTTTATCGACTCTGGCGCAGACACTGAATTTATCGACCAGTCCTTTGCTACATCCATGGGCATTAAGATTGTTTCTTCTAAGGATGGCCATCGTATCACGGCATTAGATGGACACGTCCTTAACCAGGATAATTACGAAACCGAGGCAGTCCATTTGTCGGTAGGTGGCAATCACCATGAAAAGATTAAATTTTTGGTTATTCAGTCTCCTGATTTGCCTATCATTTTAGGAGCTACATGGCTTCGCAAGCATAACCCCCATATTGACTNGGATTAAGCGTGAGATCTCGGGATGGGCCGATGGTTGTTCCACCAATTGCCTGCTAGATGCGGTGGTGCCCAGCCCGGTTAATGTGAGTAGCCCCGAGATTTACCCTGACATTTCTAAGGTGCCTCTAGAATATCACGACCTTAAGGAGGTGTTCAATAAAGTAAAGGCTACCTCTCTCCCACCTCACAGGCCTTACGATTGTCCCATTGACCTCCTTCCTGGTGCAGAGCCTCCCAGAGGAAGGTTGTTTTCCCTCTCACGACCTGAGGGCGAGGCCATGTCCAAATACATCAAAGAGAGCCTTCAGGCGGGCATTATCAGACCTTCCACCTCCCCAGCAGGGGCAGGGTTCTTCTTTGTCAACAAGAAGGATGGGTCCCTGAGGCCATGTATCGATTACCGTGGATTAAACAATATAACAATCAAGAACAAGTATCCGCTTCCATTAATGACTTCAGCCTTCGACCTTATTCAGGGAGCCAAGGTCTTCACCAAACTAGATCTTCGTAACGCCTATCATTTAATTCGTATCAGACAGGGAGATGAGTGGAAAACAGCTTTTAACACACCAGC
>NC_051446.1:6068868-6071005 GCF_001649575.2 Kryptolebias marmoratus | reverse complement strand
AGTATCTAGTTATGCCTTTTGGCCTCACTAATGCCCCTGCAGTCTTTCAGGGCATGGTGAATGACCTGCTGAGAGACATGATTAATCGGTTTGTGTTTGTCTATCTCGACGACATACTCATCTTTTCCAAGAATTTAGAAAGCCATAGACACCATGTGCGAGCGGTTTTACTGAGGTTGCTTCAAAATAAACTATTTGTTAAAGCCGAGAAATGTGAATTTCATCAATCCTCAACATCTTTTCTTGGTTTCAATATATCCCCTGATCAGGTATCCATGGACCAGTCTAAGGTCTCCGCCATCCAGAACTGGCTCACCCCTAAGGACAGGAAGGAGCTTCAACGCTTCCTAGGCTTCGCCAATTTCTACCGACGATTTATTAAGAACTTCAGTCAGGTAGCCGCTCCTCTCCATGCACTGACCTCTATTAAGTCCCCTTTTTTATGGAACCAGGACTCGCTGCGAGCCTTTGAACTTTTGAAAGGGTTATTCATCACAGCACCCATTTTCCACTCCCCGGATTGCGATAGACAGTTCATCGTTGAGGTGGACGCTTCCAACTCTGGGGTTGGAGCCATACTCAGCCAGACTGGTAATGATAATCTTGTTCACCCCTGTGCTTTTTTTTCTAAGAAACTCTCTTCTGCTGAGCGCAACTACGATGTGGGTGAAAGGGAGCTGCTAGCGGTTAAACTGGCCTTGGAGGAATGGAGGCATTGGCTGGAGGGAGCCAAGGAACCTTTCGTTATCTGGACGGATCACAAGAATTTGGAGTATCTTAAGACCGCCAAGAGACTCAATTCCCGTCAGGCCAGGTGGGCTCTGTTCTTTTCTCGCTTTTGTTTTTCTCTAACCTACAGACCAGGAGAGAAGAATGGCAAAGCAGATGCCCTTTCCCGGATCCACGACGGAACCACGGAGGTCTTGGACCCCAAGAAGGACGATTTTATTCTGCCTCACATGGCACGGCTGTCAGTAACGCAATTGGAACAGGAGTTGCGTTTGGCTCATAGGACTCATCCACCTCCAGCCTCTTGCCCGACCGACCGCCTGTTTGTTCCCCAAAACCTAAGGAGCAAGGTAATTGAATTTTGCCACAGCTCGAAGTTGTTCTGTCATCCCGGCATCAATAAAACCCTGGCTGTGATCCGGTCCCAGTTTTGGTGGAGGGGATTGGGCAAAGATGTTCGGGAGTTTGTTTCTGCCTGTTCTCAGTGTTCCCAGGCCAAGGTTTCCCGACGTCGTCCCGTGGGCCTGCTGCGGCCTCTACCCATTCCTTTCCGTCCATGGTCCCATATCTCTATGGATTTCATCACGGGCCTTCCGGATTCTTCAGGCAACTCCGTCATACTCACCGTCGTTGACAGATTTTCCAAGATGTCTCACCTGGTGGCCCTCAAGAGACTCCCCACTGCCAAAGTTCTTGCCGACGTTATGTCCAAGGAGGTCTTCAGACTGCACGGTATCCCTAAGGACATCGTATCGGATCGTGGACCACAGTTCATCTCCCGGTTCTGGCAGGAGTTCTGCAATCTGCTGGGGATTACGGTGAGCCTGTCATCGGGTTTCCATCCTCAGACCGATGGACAGACTGAGCGGGTGAATCAGGAGGTGGAGACAAAGCTACGGATTCTCTGCAACAATGATCCACGCAAGTGGTCCGGCAATCTGCCATGGGTGGAGCATGCCATCAATTCCCTTCCTTCGTCAGCCACAGGTCTGTCTCCATTTTTCACAATATATGGCTACCAGCCGCCTGTGTTCTCTGTTCAGGAGAGGCCTGCTAGGGTACCTTCTGCATACACCGCAGCCCACAGATGTCGCCGTACGTGGTCGAAGGCCAGAAGGGCTCTACTCAGGACTTCAGCTGTATACATCCGTGCAGCCAACCATAGGAGGTCAGTCCAACCAGACTACCACCCAGGGGACAAGGTGTGGCTCTCCACAAAGGACCTGCCCATAAGGACGGAGTGCCGCAAGCAGGCACCTAGATTTATCGGCCCTTTTCCTATTTCCAAGATCATCAACCCTGTGGCCGTGCGTCTCCAGCTCCCTAGAGGCACCAGGTTCCACCCCACCTTCCATGTCTCTAAGATCAAGCCTTTGAGATCTTCTGCACTCTGTCCCTCCCCCCCCCC
>NC_051446.1:6039138-6068239 GCF_001649575.2 Kryptolebias marmoratus | reverse complement strand
TTTTGGATCTGTTTTCGGACATCTGATTCCCTGGTTTTGACCCCTCCCCCGCATCTGGACTTACCAACTAGCGCTCGCCCCTCTCTCACAGAAACAGACTTTCAACCCAGTAGCATCTCGTTAGCCTTACCTGCTGCGGGTCTCCCTCTGTGTCTCTCTGGGGGTCTACTCCTAGGACGTAGCAGTTCCGCTGGCACTAACTTCATAATAAACAGCTTAAAACTTTGCCGTTGTCTGTCTGATCCGAGTCCCGTTTCACCGAGTCTTGTCAGGAAGTGCTGAAGCAGTATGAAGACGAAGACAGGACACCGAGCCTCCGAGTGGTGGGACATTGTTGTTCCTGGATTCACTGACGCACAGTGGTTGCAGAACTTCCGGATGACGGAACAAATGTTTATCTACCTGTTTCTTCGTCCAGCTCTGGAGCGACAGCATATGACTTTCCGCCATTGTGTACCATTAAAGAAGAGAGTGGCCATTGCACTGTGGAAGCTGGGTACTGTCTCAGAGTACAGGAGTGTTGGACATCTTTTTGGAGTCAGCATCACAACGATGTGTAGGTGTGTGCAGGAGTTTTGTGTTGCAGCAGAGACAGTCTTGGTGCCAGAGCAGATCAGTTTCCCTGATGAAGACCGTTTTAGAGAAATTGCCATGTACATTGAAAACAGGTGGGGGCTCCCACAGTGTGTGGGTGCTATTCAGGGACGTGCAGTCGGTGGAGGCAGGTAAGGCAGAGCCTCCTCTGTCATCATGACAAGAAAAAAAAAAGATCACATAAAATGAATATTAATTAACAACTCGCACACGCACACAATGTTTCTCTCTCACATACACAAGACTAAAGTTGCACACACATACACAGTACTAAGACTCTTTTTTTTGTACGTGTGACAGAGATTCGTTTTATGTATGTGTCAGTGCAATACTTGTTTTTTGAATGTGTGAGAATTGTGACAGAAGAGGCGGGGCATAGTTTTTTGATCAAACTGTGCATGCATTGATCCTAAACTATAAGCTTAGATTGTTGACTCGTGTGTCCCAATTCAGAGGCCACATCCTTCGAAGGACCCGTCCTTTGAAGACCGGGTAGACCGGAAGTCAGCAGTTGTGAATTGGGACAGTCTAGCCTTCAGATTTACCTTGGCGTACGTCTTGTCGCATAGCAACCGTTTTTTGTAGAAAAAAAAAAAACCTCCCTGGATCCTGGCGAGCTCTCTCCTGACACTCTGCAACTGTCTTTTTTTGTCAGTTGCTGCAGATCACCTGTGAGATCCGGAGGTAGGCGTTGTGGTCCAGGGAAACACTGTCTAGTGGTCAGTTCGAATGGAGTGTATCCTGTAGTATAATTTACAGAACATCTGATTGACAATAGGGCCAAAGGCAATGGATCAACCCAGGACAATTTACTCTGTGCACAGATTTTAGCCAATTTGTTTTTCAGGTTCTGATTCATTCTTTCTACCTTCCTCTGTGACTGAGGATGAGGATGAATCTGTACCGAACCTATGTTCAAGGCCCAGAATGGCCCCACTCCCTGTAGGTCCAGGTTTTCAAAATGGGTTCCGTTGTCTGTCTGGATCTTCTCAGGGAATCTGTGCCTGAGAATGTAATGATTTATTAAACTTTGAGAACAGTTTTGCTGTCCTTTCTAGCAGCTGGCAAGCTTCTGGCCAGCCTGTGGATGTGTCCACACACACCAACAGATACCTTTCATTTATTAAGCATCTCAGAACAGTTTTGCTGTCCTCTCTAACAGCTGGCAAGCTTCTTGTTCTCTAGCCATGCTTTTAGTTACCTTTTGCCTCAGGAATCTGATTTGCTTTACCAAAAATCCCCCTAGGGGTTTGCACGTGCCCAACGGACGGTCCTCGACCATCTGCACCAGGCTGTCCCTAACTTTACCAGATTTCTGCTTACCTCACTCTTCATGTTCAATCAGATAAGTCAATAATTCATCAATCTGGGCTCGGAGAGACACCCAGGGACTTTCCCCAGGCTTCATGATCAATATCTCTGTCCATGTCTATGTTCATAGACAGTTTTGCTTGCCGTCTGTCTGTCTTACTCAGTTTGAGCCACGGCAGTGCTAGGCAGATCAACAGAGTCACACCCGGGACTGATAACGGTTAAAAACTTTTTTAACCCACAATGGCCGAAGAAGAGCAACACGTTGATTTGGTTGCTGATATACTGGCAAGGCTGTTTTCAAGACAAACTTTTCAAGAGAAGCTAGATCCCGTTAGAGGAGGACGGCCGACCCCCGAGCTAGCTAACCTGTTCCAGAATGGATTTTGTGATGAATAAAGTGTTTTGAGAGACACAGCCGTTTTGGTGAGTGCAAACATTTTATTTATTTTATTTTATTAACATTAACATTAACATTTAACATTTAGATTTAACATATAATATTTAGATTTAACATTTAACATTTAGCATTTAGATTTATATTTAGCATGTAGCTGTAACAATTACATTTAACTAGCTAAATGTTGTAAAAGGTGACATCAGAAAACCCACACTACATTTTTAAACAGTGTTTGAAGCTAAATGTGACCAAATTTAGGCATAAATATTGAGCACAAGTTGCATTACAAATGGCACCCCATACTATAGGACTTACAGTTTTCTCTCAAATCCCCCCAGAGTTCAGAAAGTGTGTTGTCAAGCTTCAAAAGACATACACTGCTCAAAAATAAATAAATAAAGGGAACACTCAAATAACAGATCCTAGATCTCAATGAATGAAATATTCTCATTGAATACTTTGTTCTGTACAAATTTGAATGTGCTGACAACAAAATCACACAAAAATCATCAATGGAAATCAAATTTATTAACCAATTGAGGTCTGAATTTGGAGCCACGCACAAAATTAAAGTGGAAAACCACACTACAGGCTGATCCAACTTTGATGTAATGTCCTTAAAATACATCAAAATGAGGCTCTTGTATGTGGCCTCAACCTGCCTGTATGACCTCCCTACAAAGCCTGGGCATGCTCCTGATGAGGTGGCGGATGGTCTCCTGAGGGATTTCCTCCCAGACCTAGACTAAAGCAACAGCCAACCCCTGGACAGTCTGTGGTGCAATGTGACGCTGGTGGATGGAGCGAGACATGATGTCCCAGATGTGCTCAATTGGATTCAGGTCTTGGGAACAAGCGGGCCAGTCTATAGCTTCAGTGCCTTCATCTTGCAGGAACTGCCGACACACTCCAGCCACATGAGGTCTAGCATTGTCCTGCATGAGAAAGAACCCAGGGCCAACCACACTAGCATATGGTCTCACAAGGGGTCTGAGGATCTCGTCATGCTACCTCTGGCGAGCACATGGAGGCGTGTGTGGCCCTCCAAAGAAATGCCACCCCACATCATTACTGACCCACTGCCAAACTGGTCATGTTGAAGGATGTTGCAGGCAGCAGATCGCTCTCCACAGCGTCTTGTGGAATAGAATTCAATTCAATTCAATTCAAAAATACTTTATTAATCCCAAAGGGAAATTAAATGTTGACGTAGCTCATTTAAATCAAGGAGTTATTATAGATGGTGATGGCTGTGGGCAGGAATGATCTCCTGTAGCGGTCCGTTTTACAGCTAATCTGAAGAAGCCTTTCACTAAAGAGACTCTGTTTTCCAATGACGGTCTCGTGAAAAGGATGGTTAGAGTTGTCCATGATTTCCTTGATTTTATGCAAAATCCTTCTTTGCATCATCATCTCCAGAGGTTCCACAGTCATCCCCAGAACAGAACCAGCTTTCTTTATCAGGTTGTTGAGCCTTTTTAGGTCCCTGGCTCTGATGCTGCTGCCCCAACAGATGATGGCAGAGGAGATGGCACTCTCAACAACAGACTTATAGAAGATCTGCAACATCTTGCTGGAAACCTTGAAGCATCTAAGCTTCCTCAAGAAGTACAGTCTGCTCTGTCCCTTCTTGTAGATGGCTTCACTGTTGAGTCTCCAGTCCAGTCTGTTGTCTAGATGAACACCAAGGTATTGTCACAGTCTCATCTGTTCCTGCCACGCCTCCTGCCTCTAGTCATGCCACAGCCACGTAACTTTCCACTCTCCCAGTTTCAAACCACGCCCATGTTACCATGCCCACGCAATCACAGTCATCTGCTTCACCTGGTTCACCATGTATAAATACTCACAGCTCCCAGTCAGTCACTGCCAGATTATTGAACGGTTTATACTCAGTAAATGTCCAGCGTACCTTCACAGCCTTTGCCTGACTTCTCGTTTCTCGACCCTTGCCTGTCCCACAACCCACGAACCTTGCCTGGCCCCTTTTGGATACTGCTTCGGACTCTGCTTCCCGGTTACCGTTCTCGCCTCGCTTTTCTGGACCTCGCCTTTTGGATTCTCCCTTTCTGGATTTGGCTTCTGCTCTCTGACTCACCGGTATCGACCCTCTGCCTGGACCTGGACTCTCCCTCTCGCCTCAGCCCCTTTCAGACACGTCTGTCTGCTACTAGCTATCAAGCTAAGGAGGACTTACCTGTTCCGGTCCCGCTCCAAGGCTGTCACGTGAGTGTCCTGAAGAAAGACTCAGATCCTGCCCCAGTTCTGTTTACAATAAACATCTTAAAACTTCATCTTGTCGTTGTGAGTCTGAATCCTGTCAAGTCCTGCCTTGTCAGGTATTTATATTCCTCAACCTCCTCCACTTCTTCACCCATAATGGTAATAGGGTTTGGTCTGACCCTGTTTCTCTTGAAATCTACAATCATCTCCTTTGTTTTGTTCACATTCAAGATGAGATGATTGTTTCCACACCACGCCACAAAGCGGTCCACCAGATCTCTGTACTCAGCTTCTTGTCCATCTCTGATACACCCGACAACTGCAGGGTCATCTAAATATTTCTGTAGATGACAGGAGTCTGACTTGTGCTGGAAGTCTCAAGTGTATAGAGTGAAAAGGAATGGCGAGAGTACAGTCCCCTGTGGTGCTCCTGTGCTGCTGACCACCTGGTTAGACACACAGTCCTTCAGTCTCACAAACTGTGGTCTGTTTGTCAGGTAGTCATTGATCCAGGCAATTGTTGAAGCCTCCACCTGAGTTTTCTGGAGTTTCAGACAAAGCAGATCAGGCTGAATTGTGTTAAATGCACTGGAGAACTCAAAGAACATGATCCTCACAGTGCTGCCTGCTTTGTCCAGATGACAGTGGGTTTGTTGAAGCAGGTGTATGATGGCATCTTCAACTCCAACTCCACGGCAATAAGCAAACTGAAGGAGGTCCTGATATGTGCTGGTTTGCTTACTCAGGTGGGCCAACAGGAGTCTCTCCAGGACCTTCATGATGTGGGATGTCAAGGCAACAGGTCTGTAGTCGTTGATGATTGAGGGGTGACTTTTCTTTGGTACCGGAACCATACAGGATGTCTTCCACAGCAGTGGTACCTTCTCTTGAGTCAAGCTAAGGTTGAGGAGGTGTTGCAGAATCCCACAGAGCTGTTCTGCACAGGCATTCAGGACTCTGGGGCTAACACCATCTGGACCTGCAGCCTTGTTCCGGTTCAGTCTCTCCAGCTGCCTCTTCACTTGACTTCTAGAAACAGAAAAGTGGGAGGGGGAAGCAAAGGGGGCAGCAGCATCTCCTGATTTGGGTGAAGACAAATTTGTGGAAGCAGAAGAGTCCATGACTGAGGTGGAGGATAAAACATCTGAGGTGTTACAGGAAGGCTGTGGGTCAAAGGAGGGTGTGATGTCTGTTTGGCTGGGGGCAGGAGGGGTCACCCGACCCCTTTGGCCCCTCCCATAGGTGGTGAGCCCATAAGAAGGGGGACTCATGTCACCTCTTCAGGCTGTGCCCAGCCGGGCTCTATGGGCGAAAGCCCGGCCACCAGGTGCTCGCCAACGTGCCCCACATCCAGGCCTGGCTCCAGAGTGGGGCCCCGGTGACCCGCATAAGGGAGGGAACCCCGTGTCCAATAGTTTTACTCATCATAAGGGGTCTTTGGGCTGCACTTTGTCTGATCCCTCACCTAGGACCTGTCTGCCTTGGGTGACCCTACTAGGGGCATGAAGCCCTTGACAGCATAGCTCCATAGCTCCATTAAAATATTTAGTGATAATTTTAATCATACACTTTAGCAACTCTAAGGTCCCTTAAATACACAAAATCACATTTAGCAAATTACTTTCAGCTTTCATACCTTTTAAAAATTACACATTTTGATTTCTCTTTAATATATACCACTTGCAACTTGAATTTTAAATCACAAAATAATTAAAAAAAAAATTTAACCTGAGAGTAAACATGTCTTGATATGTTAGTCCACAGCTCCAAAGACAATATAATTGAAAACTCACTTCCTCTCTTCCTTTTTTTTTCTTGAACCAAGCCTTAGACCTGCAGTATCTTTTCCCAAGTTAAAATTCTCTCAGCACTTCTCTCTCACATTGTTTGCTTCTTACTGCCCTGTGAGTGCACCTCCAAACTCCTCTGATCATCAAATCATCTCCACCTGGAACAAACAGTCTGCAGCCTACCATCTGGGAGACACTCCCGACCTACATTCAGCCAGAAAGGGGTGGAGCCTGGAGCTCAGCTGAAGAATTGTGTTGTATTTGATTAACCAATTATGACAAGTACACCAGTATTTTTTGTTCTTTTGACAACAATCTTTTTTTTTTTTTGTTGGATTGCTTTATTATAATTCTTCAACACGGACTTAACATCCTTTGACAGCTGTTTCTCTGGCAATTACAAATTTTCTGATTAGTTAATTGCAGCAATGCATTTACTGTGTAAAAAAAATACAACACACTTCATTCACCTGCATTTGTGTCATTTTTCATCAAAATCCCAGTTTCTCATGATATAGAGTTGATATGATAAAAAAAATAGGCCATGCAAAGGAGAGTAATAATCTTACCACTCTAAATTAATTTTCTGAGTTGTTAATCAATCTGGCTGTATTCATATACTCATCTCTTTGGCTGCCTTCCCAAGCAAGATTGACCATAATCAGTCAGAGGAAAGCATTGCCACAACATGGGTTCATGAGTCACTAATCACTATGACCAATATCACTGTCAAAGTGCCTCATTATGAGTTTATAAATCTGTAGTAACAGAGATGGCTTTTTGGTTGGCTACAAGGTTAACTTAAAGTCAGTGTCGTGCCCAAAAAAGCTGCATGTTAACAGTAAGTAAATACAAATATTATCATAACATGAAACATTTTGGAGGATGACAGCAGCCTACAACTCAGATGACTGTGGCTAAATAAATGTAAAGATCCTACTATACATGACTTATGTTTGTCTTTAAACGTTAAAGACACAATTCCCTCCTATGATATTGGAACATTGAGGCCAATTTCTTTCTTTTTGCTGTCAACTGAAAACATTTGAGTTTGACATCAAAGGATAAACATTTGACAAGACAGCAACATTTTAGCTTGTATTTCCAGGTCTTTAGATCTGATTGGATGCACTTAAAATATAATTATTTTTAATGGAACATCACATTTTTTTAGGTGAACAAAGTAATGTAACGTGACTGACAGGTATTTTTGATTGGACAGTTGTGGCCTGATACATTGATTAGTGCTTAATGTCTTCTCAGTTTCAGATTTTGTTTTTTTCTTATGCAGACTGCTTTCATAGTTTATAGTTTATGTGGAACCAGCAAGAAGACCAAAGAGAAAAGCAAACAATTGTGAAGATGAGAGAAGAGGGAAACTCAATCAGAGCCATTGCTATAACATTGGCCATAGCCAGTCCAACCATTTGAATTGTCCTAAAGAAAAAAGAAACCACTGATGTACTCACAAACAGACATTACATAAGAGCTGCTGACAGAAACATTGAGAGAGCTTTGGAAAAAAAACAAAACCTAAAACAACTAGTAATGCCGGGTGGGGGTGTCTCCTCTGTCTCCCTGGCCCACCAGGCAGGTCCGGGGCTGCAGTGGCTGGGACCTGTAGGGTTGGATTGGTGTGGGTGGGCGCGTCGGTAGAGGGCCAGTCCAGTTGTGGAACTGTGCCTGTACCTTGGTGCCCATCCCCTTCCCCCCAGCATATGCAACACAACTCATCAGTAAAGTCTCAATGTGTGAGGCGGAGAGCCCTGCAGGCATGAGGAGACCACCAGGTAGTGCTCTGCACTTTTATTTTAATGCATTAGAGACACTTAAGGTTTCAGGGTTGGGGAGGGTCCTGCTGTCTGCAAGCAGTGGGGCTCCACTGACTCAAATTTTAATGCACCTTTAGACTTACACAGCTGCACCCATTGCAACGTTTCACACTACAACAGACACGCATGCAACACACGGAGGAGGGCATGGGCTGGGCTTGGGAGGCGCACTTTCCCCTTCTTGCTCCCGTCCTGGTGCCTGCACTGGTTCAGCGGGGGGTGGGGTTTTGGGGGAGGCTGGGGGTCTCTGATGGCGTCGTTTGGCGGGCTGCCTGCAGGGTGCTGCCCCCTTGGTGTGGGGTTGTCCGTGTGGGTGCCTGGACCACATCCCGGAGTGGTGGGCTCCCGCTGGGTGGTCTATGGCTCCTGGGGTTTGGCTGGGATCGACTGGGGTCTTAGCCTGCGTGGTGGGAGGTGGTGGAATGGCTGGGTTGGGGGGGCTGGACAGAAGAGACAAAAAAAAGAACCTTTATCTAAGTAATGAAAAGGCTAAAGAACATTCTACAGTCAACAGAAAAAAATTTGTCTGCCAGTTTAAAGATAGAGACAACCAAACTAATTGGGAGATCCTTCATCATGCAGCAAGATAATGCATACTTGCCAACCATCCCGCATTGGGTGGGACAGTCCCGCATTTAGCTCCCTCGTCCCTTGTCCCGCATCACCCTGTGCGGGACAGCCAAAAGTCCTGCATTTGGCCCTCACACGCCACACTTAGTATTTCTCACGCAAAAAAAAAAACACGGCCTTTTTGTCATTTTAACGCTATATTGAGCGAGTTTTCAGATCCCTCTAGCATTTTTTAAAATGACTAGCAACAAATCTAGTGACTTTGGCGGCTAAATGTGAGAGAGCACTCATTCTGCAGCGTACCGTAAGCCCCGCCCACTTCCCCAAGCACTGACAGCTGTCATCTCACAGCAGAGAGGAGACCTGCTCCACTCTGTGTCCACAGTGACGCTCCTGTGTACCCCCTCGAGCACGCGCAGGAGCGCGATTGTTTTCATGTAAGTTGTGTTGTCATCTTATGACAGAGAGCTAAAGATGGAAAGGCAGAAAACTGAAGAGGCAGAAAGATAAATCTGAAAGATCGTGAAACAGCACCATTGACAACCCAAAGGGCCCCCTGTTGCGAAAACGACGTTTCGCTCTGGCCCTTTACTGGGACGCAGGAAAGCTGGGCAAACTATTGTAGGTACTGGAGCCACCGGGAACATCAAAATGGTAAAAACAAAACTGGTGAGTGTTTTTGCCTCTTAATTCTCACCTGACTTGGATGCTGAAACACTATGTGTTTATCTTAAAGCCAAACTTGGTCATAATGTAACATGCCAGAGAATCACTACTGTTAATACCAGGTATGCCTCATTCAAGGTTTCTGCTGAATGTAGTGACGTGGCAGTCATGTACAACCCAGAGCTTTGGCCTGAGGGAACTAATGTGAGAAGGTTTTATGAACCACGCAAAACTATCATTGGCGCAAACGCTGACATAAACCCAGGTTTGTTTGTCCAGAGAGCGAGACCAAAACCAGACACGGAGACGGAGCTAAAGGTAAGTGAGTTTATTTACAGGGTGCGCTAAATGTACAGTGAGCCGGGTTCAGGAGCAGTCTGAAAAGCAAGAGGAGCTGGGTGAGTCTCGGGTACAATTATTGGTCAGCATAGCTTGGTTGAGTGAGTGAATAATGTCTCTTTGTTTCTTACAGATCCAGGAGGCGTTTCATTGCGCAGAGGAGGTGAGGAAAGTTTCCACAGCAATCCAGTAGCAGATGATCCAGTAATCCAGCAAAGGTAAGTATCCAGAAGTTCCAGGTAAGTTCTCGTTGAAGTGAACCGTCTTGGCGTGGCAGTAACCTGAATTAGACAATACAAAAAACACTTTCAGCATACGTGACCAGTTGAAGGTTAGATACTCTGGCTAAGCGTCTAACCCGAAAGGTTTGATGCTCCAGCGAAGGTCTGGTCTCAGCCGGAGGCTTAAATGCTGGATCAGCTCATCAGTGGAAACAGGATCACCTGTGGAAGGAAGGTTAGTGGTGCCGCCCAAAGGCGGAGCTAACTCCAGATCCTCACAAACGCTACCCTTTCTTCCATGGATATATGCGCGCCTATTGCTGACGGGAGCTCAAAGTCATAAATATTATGGACATTAAAGTCATCTCTTACAACTGTTGTGGCCTGCGCTTAGAGCAGAGCATAGATGATAAAGCTCGCCGTTTGGTTGTCGACCAGCTGTTGCTGCAATGGGACATCTTGTGCTTGCAAGAAACATTTTTAGCCAAACAGGATTTAAAATGACTAAACTCTATTATTGCCAATTTTCTGGGTGCTGTAGAATCTATTACTGACCTCAGTTTGGGAATTAAAAGAGGAAGGATACCAGGAGGAGTGGCTATATTATGGAAAAAAAATCTGGGCTCGGTGATAAATATCATTAGATTAGGTGTGAACTGGTGTATTGCAGTACACGTGAAACAGCATGACAAAGAATTTATTATTTTTAATGTCTATGCTCCATATGAGTGTCATCATAACAAAGAAGAATATCAGGTTTTAGTGACGTCAAAGATGGTTCAGCTCGGTGACAGACAGACAACAGGGAGTCGGCGAACAGGTAAGGGATTTTATTTACAGTGAAGCTATTAAACAAGTCAGGGAGTTCAGATCTGAAATGGAAGGAACGAAGAGGTAAGTAGATACGACGGTTGAGAATATTATGAGAGAATACTAAGCTATAAGAAGTTGGCTTACAAAAAAAAAAAAGGCGAAGTTCTGCAAGGGCTGTGTGATCTGAGGTGAGTCTGGTTGGACGGGTCTCCCAGGGATTGGCGTCCAGATGAGAGGGCAGGTTTTGGTCCACAGAACAAGGCAGACGAAGACGAGGCAAGTAAGTGCAGACAGGCAGCTCATGTACTTAGCTCGAGGAACGGTTGAACACTAGACCAGACTGGATCTCCAGGAAGACTGGCACTCTGAGAGGACACAAGAACAAGAACACCGGTAAGAGAAAACTTCTTTGAAACTTCAAAGCGAGGATTGGCTCAGAGACTTTACCACATTGGTAAGCAATGCTCCAGTGCTGGTCTGATCTCCACCACAGCCTTAAGTACACTGCCCATCTGATGAACCTCATCGTCTGCAGGTGTGGAAAACAAAACTCCACCAGGAGGAGGAGCCGGACACATTCAAAAAAGTTAAAAAACAAAAACAACTGGACTTCTATTCTGTAGTTGAAAACTACAAGTATGTCAACTTGTTTGGATCCTGTGGTATCTTCCAAGCCTGTCTCGTGATGCAGGAACGGTTCAGATTCATCAGTCACTGTTGTTGTTTTCTAGTTAGTTTATTGCTCAATTTGATGATGCAATCAAGTTGATGGTTCATGTCAGCAGTGAAGCCAGGGTAAAACATTGACATGGAGGAGATCAGGATGCTCTTAATGGTGTCTCTGGAGAACTGGGCATGCACATCAGTGGAGATGTTAGGTTTTTTAGCTCCCTAAGTGCATGCATCCTTCTGTGAGCCTTCTTAATTACTTTGTTTCAGTGTTCTACCCAGTTCAGGTCATTGGTGATGGAGATGCCCAGGAACACAGCAGAGTCCACCTCCCTGTTGTTAATGATGAGAGGAGATCATGGAGTTGGATTTTTAAGGAAGTCAATGATTAACTTGGCCATTTTGTTGCTAATTAACTCCAGGTTATTTTCTGTACATCACACTGTCAGCTCTGAAATGCTGTTTCTATAAGCTGTTTTGTCATTGTTGGGGATGAGGCCCAGGATGGTGATGTCATCAGTGTATTCCACAAGCTTTACAAAGGAGTTGCTGGAGTGAAGATCATTGGTGTACAGAACAAACACATAAAAATTACATGTCCGTGTGGTGCCCCTATGTTGGCTGTGATGGTCACAGACAAAAGAGTACTTCACCTCACCTGTTGAGACCTAAAAATTAGCTTTTCAAAGAATTTTATGGCTACCGACATGAGGGCAACAGGTTGGTAGTCATTCAGACAAGTGGGTATAACTTTCTTGGCAGTGGGACGATAATAGCACTTTTCTGGCACTGGGGGACATGATGCCCAACAATGGATTTTTGATATATCCAAGAGAACGCAGGTGCTAAGCGTGCCCGACCAAACTTCAAAACAGCTGGCAATACTCCATCCAGACCTGTAGTCCTCTGTAGATTACCATATTTTCTGCACTATAGGGCACACTGAATTATAAGAGCACTGTCAATGAATGGTCCATTTTTGAATTTTTGTCATACATAAGGCACACCGGACTATGAGGCGCAACCTCATGCACATGCACCTCCCAATTATTGTAACTTTGTGCGGACTGCACGCCACGCACGAATTTAAATTGCGCGATTTTGCTGCTCTACCCCAGGGACCGGTTCTTAACAGACAGTATTTTCACGGACTGGCTTTTAAAAGTGTGGCGGATAAATACAACAACAAAAAAAAAAGATACAAGCAGCATGAAAAACGGGGGTATTTTTAAAAATATAATAAATGTAAATTCAATGTGTACTCACAACTTTGTAAGTTGCATCCTGGTATTGCATTATCAACATGAATAACACCCTCTCCTCCCCCCTAATGTTCTCTGGTCGATATGGCAATGTTTAAACATGTCCTTTAAAAGAAGATACACCATAGATATAAAGTGCACAAAGAATACAACTCACCATAACGCTGAATCAGTGGGAGCCCTGTCCCTGTTTCTCAGTAAAGAGACGGGCCCATCTAGGGCTTCAGAGAGGTTTGTTTTTTACTCATTTTGCTAGCTTGTTGGTTTGTTTTCAGCGGTAACTTAATACGTGACCCAGATAAGTGTTTTGACATGCATCAAGAGTGAGTCATAGACAGATGTAGTGAAGCGAATCCAGTCAGTTTTCAAAATAAATGCCATTCAGACCCATGGACCTCTGCTCTAGCGGAGCTGGTTCACATGTATCAACATTTATATGATCCCTCTATGAGAGATCACAAAGATAATCAACTGGTTCAAAACTCATGGAAGAATACTGCATTGATGTAAGCGTCAAGTATAAATGCCTCCACCACGCACTCAGGTCCACGCGCTGTGCATTACGACTTCTTACATATATAAACCGCTCTGGATTATAAGGCGCACTGTTGTTTTTTGAGAAAATTGAATTCTTTTAAGTGTGCCTTATAGACTGGAAAATATGGTATGTCTGCAGAAAATCTTCTCAACAGCTTGAGGTGACAAATCCGGGGGTGAAGGGGGGACATGAGTAGAAGGAGATGAGAAGTGTATCAGAGGATGGTGGAGGGAAGCAGAGAGGATTGGTAGCCAATAAAGATGGGATGTTGTTAGACTAGTCAAACCTGTTATTGAACTGATTAAGCTCATCAGCGAGGTTCGGGGAAGTGGTGATAAAGGTCTGTCCACCTTTGTTGATCAAACAGTTGAGTCCTCCTAACACCTTCGGAGTTCCTGGAGGCTGATACGGAATTCTACCAGAATGTACGAAGTTGCCACTACAGCAAACTGTACTGAGAAAACAGAAATGTGTTTATATTCAGACAATTATAGAGATATAGTGATAAAATTTATTGTAGTTATAGCTGAGAGTCTGTCACACCCTCAGTATTACTAATTTGACCTTGTCAGGCTCTTAATGTTACTTTACAAAAATGCCGAAAAGCAGAGAAGTAATATAGGCACAATTACTTTAGAATTATGAACAAAGTTTATAAACAGCTTTTTGACACTGGTGTTTTAGCTGACAACATTAAATTAAATTTAAACTTAAAATTTATTTTTAATACTTGTGATTAAATAAAACTTTCACTCTTGACTTTACATTGTAAATAAAACTATTATAAATTAAAAACGGCTGGTTAAAGTTTTTTTTTAAATCTGTTGTTTAAATTCATGCAAAAGCTGACATTGATTTAAAACAGTGACTGTCAAAAATCCTCACTTGTGTTCTTGCAGTCAACTTATTTATATTGGTGGGTTTAAAGAAAAAAAAACAACCTGTAAATAAATAATTTATTGGTATTTATGGTAAATGGCGAGGGTTGTGTCAGCAAGAGCATTCAGCATAAAACAACATGTGAGTTCATCAAAGTAACATCATACCAGATCAGTCAAGGCCCGGGTTAACAACGATCACCACCAGTGCTGTTGACAAACAAGGTGCAGGCGGAAATTGTGCTACAATTAGTTGAAGACCATGAGGAGGGTAATGTGCTAGGTGACAGAGGGAGAAGAGGAAAGAGAATAGTGTAGAGTAGCAACACTAAACGTAGGAACAATGACAGGAAAAGGTAGAGCTGGCTGACATGATGCAGAGGAGGTAGTTTTATGAATTATGTGTGAAAAACACCAAGTAGAAGTGCAGCAAAGCTCGGAGCACTGGAGCAGGGTTTAAGTTGTTTTACCAGGATGTGGACAAGAAGAGAAATAGAGTATGGACGGTCCTGAAGGAAGGAATGTAGTCCAGGTTAAAAAGAGTGTCAGATTGGAAGATGTCTCTGAAGGTAGAAGTAGAAGGTCAAATGTTAAGTGTTGTCAGTGGTTATGCTTCACAGGTTGGATGTTATGTAGACAAGGAGAAACTCTGCAATGATCTTGACAATGTCATATTGGGTTCTAGTCTGTTTACCCACAAGCAAGAACACACTAAGAGAAGCAATATGAAAAAAAAACAACAATATTTATTTAAGGGAAAGGGGAGGTGGAGATCAGGGAAAAACAGTCCTGGATTCGGGAGGGGGAACCGGTCGTCGAACTGTTTATGAGAGGAAAAGTGTGAATTCAGGACAAATCCAAGGAAATATTTCAGAGGCAGTTCTCAGAGGATTCTTACTTGAAGGCGGAGTGAGATTTTCTTGTGGCGGCAGCCGGAGAAGCAAGTTTCCGTTGGAGAGCGAGCTGACATCGGAGCGGGGTCCAGATGGCTAGCTCCTGGAGCTACGAACGCCAGCAGGCACAGCCGGAGGCGAAACGGAATCCACGGGAGGGAATCCACGGGAGGGACCTGGGAGGCGAGTGAACGAGGAAGGCAACCGATTGGTATCACCAATGGCATTGTGAGGAAACACAGGGGAACTTCCAGACGGGAAACAGACGTCCACCGTGAGGAGTCTCAGGGGAACAATGAGGTAATCTGTCAGAGAGAACACAGGGAGCGATCAAAGCTGGTTCGTACATAGAAGGCTTTCACAAGTGAAACATTTACCAGTAGAGGCAAACACTCAGGCACTGGAGTGTCAGCTAGTCGCTCCTTATGAAGCACCTGAGCAGCTCTCAGATTAGACACAGGGGTGTCTACAGGTTGGCCGCCGCACCTCTCCAGGGGTTCCGCCCAGTGGCGGCATCTGGTAGCTGTGAGGGGAAGTAGCAACTTCCCAGGAAACCAGGACAACACAGAGAAAAAGGAAAACAAAACACAAAAGACTCCAACCTAACAGACAAAGTGATAGCAACCTAACAGACAAAGTGATAGAGAGTAATCCCAAGGAGGAGAGAGTGGTGATTGGAGCAGATCTCAATGGACATGTTTGTGAAGGAAACAGAGGAGACAAGGAGGTGATGGGCAGTTTCGGTATGAAAGAAAGGAACCAGAAATGAAAGATGCTGGTAGATTTTGCAAAGATGATGGAAATGGCTGTAGTCAACACCTATTTCCAAAAGAGTGAGGAACAAAGTGAAGTGAAGTGAAATTTATTTATATAGCACTTTCCAGCAACAAGGCGATTCAAAGTGCTTTACACCACAGAAACAACAATCAGGTACAGAATCAAATACAGATAAAAACATCAAAATATAGAAATACAGAAGTTAAAAAACATCAATCATGTATAATCTAAATGAAATATAAGATAATCTAAATAAAGTCATGAAACTAAACATATCTAAACATGAGCTAAGATAGTCAAAATAGTAGCTAAGATAATCTAAATGAAATCATGATAAAGTTAAAACTGAACTAAACGACAATCAGGAATCTAACAATATCTGAAATATGAGCTAATGTCACCAAGTGATAGTGACAAGTACTCAGTCATCGACCCAAATTAGAGGATTAGGTTCTGCTGTGTGTGTGTGTACAGGTGTGGTTGGGGAGGAGTCTTTGTTTTTTAACAGGCTGCAGCACGGAGTGAGGGGGAAGTGCATTGGCAGCAGGAGGCTGATTTGGTGCGGTCAAACCAGCTGCAGTGATCGAGGTGAGACACAGAGGAGTGAGAGCAGCATGGCCTGGGGGGGACGGAGAGAGACGCAGAGACCTGGTGCAGCGTGTGGCGGAACCAGGTTAACAGCCGGAGGCTCATCGGCACGGTTCAGCCAGCGGTGGTGATCCAGTGAGGTGGAGAGGAGCATGCAGAGTGGCGTGCGAGACAGGACACTACGTGAGAGTACTGGAGGGGGAGAAGCATGCAAACCCCCTCCTCCTAGTTAAGAACTTGTTTCTATTTTGTGGTGCCAGGGCTGCATGATTCTGGCCTTGTGATTGAATTGGAGAAGTATGCAACCTTTCTCCTCCTAGTTAAGTTCCTGTTCTTTTTTTGTTTTGCGGTGCTGTGGTGCCAGGGCTGCATGAACCTGGCCCGAGTGATTGAGTCGACCTGTCACCGGCCCTCTGCTTGACGGTGTGTACCCGCTGCTGAGCCTGCCGCTGACCGGGGAGCTGCCAATTAAGTCGTTGGAAAAAGACGCCAGACACTATCTGGGTAGATTTTAACATTTGTGGATTTTACTGAATCTTTTAGACTTTTTTATTGTTTTTATGTGCACGGAAATAAATTATTACTTTTTAAAAAAAAAGAAAACATCCTCTCTGGACATGTTGATGTAGTAAGCTGTAGTAAGCTCCCCAAGTAGGACGTGTTGGCAATATCATGGGTTGCCCCCGTGACACTAAGATAAACTAAACTAAACTAAATGTACATAAAGGCTAAATAAGCTAACAAAAACTGAAACATGATAATGCTAAACTAAAAGGTCCAAGATACTAACTAATCAGTCCCTTCAGGATTTCGCGGGCATGTTTTGTGATTGTTGTGGGCTAAAATGCCTGATTTCGCAGGGCATTTTCCTAAAAGTTGCGATGATTTTTTTTTTTTTTACTAAAATCAATAAACAACAGGATCCAGAGTTTTTGTCCCCGCCCTTGTGGCGGGTCCTGTGACTCTTCCTCCACAGCTGCCGCCTATTCTCCTGATGAGCCCAGCTGGTATTTAAGCCTGCAGTGGGATTCAGATCTTCGCTGGAGCATCGCACCTCATGGGTTAGAGATTCGGCCTCAGACTACTGGGTTCTTTGTAAGGAAAGTTTTGTTGCTAAGACCTTTTGTATTTTTTGTCCTCTTCTATTGTGTCTCAGGAATGGCTGTTCTCTTAACTTTTGTGAATACCTACCTGTCTGGATCTACTGTGGAACTTACCTGTTTGGACTTACCTCCTGTCGGATTTCTGGACCTGCCTCTGGAACCCTCTTTTCTTGGACCTCACCGATTCTTCGCCTCAATACTCACCTCACCTATCTGCCTGGCCTCCAGTCACTTGCATGTTTCATTAAATTGTAAATAAAACAACTTACCTTTTTACTCCGTCTCCTTGTCTGGTTCCTGGTCTCACTCTTAAGACAAACCTGGTTTATGTCAAACCATAACTTTAAATATATAAACCAAAAATACTTACTAGTTTTGTAAGATAACTACCAGCAAACATTGGCATTATCAAAAGGTGCTTTATTTGAGAACTTTGATAGCTTATAAACTGACATTCATGACCATTTCTGGATTGTCCCTCATCTGCAGCTCTCCTCACATTTTGCAGACACAAAGTGTTTGTCGATGGATGACTTGCGTTTATGTTCGATGATTACACTGCAGGACGTGCAAAACAGCTTCCCTCCACTCTCATGCAGCTGGGTAGGAAACTGTTTTGCGCAGTCCTTTGCTGAAATCTTTGTGGGCAAATGTGAAGCATTAGCACTTGTTTTCGCTTCGGTCGCTGCTCTTGCATGCTCCCGGCATTCTGATGTTAACAGGATGTGACATCACATGTCTTCTTCGTGAGTTATTTGGGGTTATTTTGTATTCCACAGTACACAAACCCACAAAGAAGACACTAGACCACAGAAACGGTGGCGAATCACTTTAGAAACAATAAATATTGGGTTAAAGTTGCAGGAAAGTTGTGGTGTTTTGGGAAAAATTTCAAAAAGTTGTGATTTTGCGGGGTTTGCTTGATTTTGCGTTAATAGTTGCGATCGCAACATCGGAAAATCCTGGAGGGTCTGACTAATAGTACCAAAAAAGGCCCGCTAACAGCCAACATGAAAAATGTAGTGAAGTGAAGTGAGATTTATTTATATAGCACTTTTCAGCAACAAGGCGATCCAAAGCGCTTTACAACAGAAACAAAAACAGAATGCAATACAGCAGGTACATAATAAAACAAAAAAGAAAAAAAAAACACATCAGTCATGTATAATCTAAATGAATGAGAGATGACTAAGAAGCAGTGGAAAGTGCGCATGTGTGTGTGTGTAGAGGCGGTGGAAGACGATGTGGTGCATGTTGTATGAGTGTGTGTGTGTGCACACGTGTGTGTTTGCAGATAAGTCCATGAATCACGTTACAGAGGCCATTGTCTTTGATAATGGGATGGAATGTTTATCAGCCAGCCCAGAGCAGATCCACAGATGTCCTTGGGCAGGAGGGAGCAGAGCATCTTGTTTACATAAATTCAGAGGAGAAATTGAGATAGCTGACCAAGGCCCAGCCTAGGGGAGCCAAATTCACAAACAGTAATTGTTTTGGTTCAGGCAGACTTGTTTTCTGTCTGTCTTAAAAGTCTTGCTGATACTTCTCAATGGCGAATCCAAACAGCCAAATTCCAGGACCATTCTGCCTGATTCGAGCGAGCAACTTCCTCCAAGATGTAACCCATATTATACATGAGTTCCAGAAACGCAATTCGGTCTGCGGTCTAATATCACATCCAACTTACGATTCAGCTCCTGTAACCACATAGTTTGATTGTTGATTGCTGAACCCATCAAACGAATTTGACGAGAAGTCAGGTAACTGCATAATCCAAATAGCGGAAATCCTGTTATCAAAAATTCAAATATGTAAAAATCTTCCACGTCTTCCACAGACAGAGTTGATAGACAAACAACATTCCAATTTCTCCAGGAATCCATTGTGTATCCAGCAAAGAATGTCTTTTCAGGGCAAGCTGGCTCTCCCCTGGTCAGCCTTCCTGTTGAGAATATTTGATCAATTGTTTTGAGAGACCAGCTGACCAGATCCATAGTTTAAAAATTTTGGAGAATATGCAAAGAGAGGTTCCAAAAAGAGAGCAGGGCAGAGAGAGGGGGGGTATACGTCCGCCTTCCACCAGGAGCAGAGAGGAGCTAAGATAACTAAACTAAAACATGATAATGCTAAACTAAATGTACCAAGAGGCTAACTAATAGTACTAAAGGGCCGCTGACAGCCAACATAAGAATTGCTAAGATAACTAAACTAGGGTAGTGAAGGAAGGGAGAAAGGGAGTGTGAGTGGGGTGACAGAAACGAGGCAGAGACGGTGGAAGACGGTGTGGTGTGTGTTGTATGAATGAATGTGTGTGTGTGTGTGTGTGTGTTTGTAGTTTGTAGAGAAGTCCATGAATCACGTCACAGAGGCCATTGTCTTTGATAATAAGATGGAATGTTTATCAGCCAGCCCAGAGCAGATCCACAGATGTCTTTAGGCAAAGGAGGGGGCAGAGCATCTTGTTTACATAAAATCCAGCTGGCCAGAAAGAGTCGGCATAAGGGAGCCAGATTCACATAACAGTAATTGTTTAGGATCAGGCCGACTTGTGTTTTCCATCTGCCTTGAAAGTCTTGCTGGTACTTCTCAATGGTGAATCCAAACAGCCAAATTCCAGGTCCATTCCGCCTGTTCTGAGCAAGCAACTTTCTCCAAGATTTATCCCATTTCATTCCTGAGTCCAGGAACCGCCTTTAGCCTGTGATCCTGTAAAAGGATTGCGATTCTGCTCCCGTAACGTCACAGTCTGAGTGTAGATCGCCGAACCCATCAAACAAATTTGACAATATGTCAGGTAACCGCCTAATCCAAACAGCAGAAGTCCTATTATCAAAAACCCAAATATGTAAAGATTCTCCTTGTCCTCCACTGACAAAATCGATAGACACACAATTTTCCACTTCTGCCAGGAATCCATTGTGTATCCAGCAAAGCATGTCCCATCTGGGCAGTGGTGGAAAGTAACGAAGTACAAGTACTTTGTTACTGTACTTAAGTACAATTATCGTGTATCTGTACTTTACTTAAGTAGATTTAATAATGGATACTTTCTACTTTTACTCCACTACATTTTACAGTAAGTATCTGTACTTTCTACTTTTCTACAAAACTGTTGCGTTACTCGTTACATCCAAGTCGCATTTCGATATTTTAAATTGTTTGTTAGCTTAAAAGTATCCAATGGCGAGAGAGGAATCAGTCCATTGAACCAATGCAAAGCAAGAAAGAACCATTAGGCCCTCCCTCAAGAAGAGCAAGGTAGTACGCAGCACCTGCAGAATCACTAACACCCGGAATGGAGTCCAGTGATAGACGACCAGAAGACCTACGCCACCCATGGCCTTATTAAAAAGATTTATTTGAAATAACTGGATCAAGTTTACCTTAAAGTGGCCAACTCTCTGCTATTCCTGTATTGGTTTGATACAGTAGAGGCTTCCGCGCTTCCCATATTCAGCAGGTAAAACTGTTTAATTCGTTGTTGACACATCGTAAACTGCTTTTCTGAGCCGCCTTTAAATACAGCATGAGTGCTAAGACGCCAGCTGTGTTTACAAATGTGGGGCAGCGAAGGACACTGCTGTGCAGAGCTGCTCAGGTGTATGTTAGAATCATGGCAGCAAACCAGCAAAACGCAAACTTTTTTTCCCAAACTAATCCACTGAGTTGAGTAAAACTGTTGGATACAGCTAATGTTAGCTAAAAGATGATTATACCAGTACAGCACCTTGAGCTTGTTAAGAAGTAGCCTGTAGGCTACTGGTGTTGTTGTTTATGTTCAAAAGTGGGTAGTACTTGTTACATTTACTTGAGTAACCAGCCCTGTTAAACACATCTGGAGCCGGGGCTGTTTTCATTAGACCCACATGCCTGCATTATGTTGTTTATTGGTCTGTAATCTAATCAGAAATGTCATGTTTTCATTAGCTGTAAGCAACAAATCATCAGCATTGTTCATTAAAATGGTACATTACTGATGTATTAAAATTAAATGCAATAGGTACACTTAAGGACATTGTGTTAGCCTTTAGGTAATACAGTCAACAAGTACTTTTACTTTTAATACTTAAGTAGTTTTAAAAGCCAGTACTTTCTTACGTTTACTTAAGTACAAATGTTAATGTGGTATTTTTACTTTTACTTGAGTACATTTTTGTCTGTGTATTTGTACTTTTACTTAAGTACATTGTTTGAGTACTTTCTCCACCACTGCATCTGGGCAGGCAGGCTCTCCCTTGCCCAGTCTTCCTGTCGAGAAAATTTGATCAATTGCGTTGAAAGACCAGCTGACCAAATCCATAATTTATAAATTTCAGAGAATATGCAAAGAGAAGCTCCGAAAAGAGAGCAGAGAGGGGGGGGTTCAGGAGACAGAGAGAAAAAGACAAAGAGAAAAAACACGTCCACCTTCCACCAGGAGCAGAGACAGTAAAGCTGAATAAAATAAAAACAATATTATAAATAATGTTGACTTGTTTTGATTGGAAATAAAATGCTTAGCTTCAGTTTTAAAGTATGTCAACTGAAATGCTGCCTTTTTAAATGTGGAGCACAAAAGACTGAAAACTTGTTTTCAGAGTTAGTCTAATGTCAATATTTTTAATATTTCTGATAAGATAAATATACATTTAAATTTCACTTCTCACAACCAATACAACCACATACACACTAAGGAGCCTCAGCTGAGGCATAACCTAGTTTTAAAATTATGTTGATTTAGGTCAAAGTATGCATGATACATTCAGAGTAGAAACATCGACTTCTCAATCTCTCCATGCCGTCACCACCATCCCCATCCCAGAAGGCCACACTGCTGATTAAAGAAAAGACCGTCTTACTTGAGCTTGAACAGGTGAGATAAACAAGACAACATAATTATTCAATGTATCCAGCAGGCATATATCCTCTTTAAGCCAGAGGTCTGGACTTCCTGCTACACAACGTTAATCACTTAATCGCTGCATCACTTCTACTGCCATTTCTCTCAATTATTCCCAGGATGTTCTGCTTGCCATACAGAGTGCCAGCTATTTTTATACTGCAACTTGCCAGCCTTTTGTGTACATGCTGGAGACACCAACATTGATGGCTGACAGAGAAGTGAAAAGCAGACTATTGATTCAGCCTATCTCTTACAGCCTTTCAATAGCTTTTCAAGCAGTTGTGGTGCTTGTGAAGGTCTGGCCTTGTTCAGGGTATCACTTAATTCCAGACAGCAGCCATTGTGCAGTGTAAAAAAGATGTCGTTTCACAAGGAATAAAACTGTAACAAAGGTGGGAACTTTGAAGCTTGAGGCAATTATCTCTCTCTCTCTCTCTCTCTCTCTCTCTCTCTCTCTCTCTCTCTCTCCTTTAATAGATTCTTGTAATAATACATTTTATTCATTTTTTTATTCATTTTATTCCTTGCTCACGCTACTCTGTCTATTGTCTGTCTAGTTTCTGTGTGTCGCCCATCTGTGTACATTCATACATTACAACTTCTTAATTATTTTTATGGAGAGATACAAAATTATTTGATCAGTTGGAAAAATTAAGTAAAATAAAATACACAAGTTTTCACATTATAATTTCGTAAATAAACAATTTTAATAATTCTGCCTGATTGTCAGATTAATCAAGAAACATCAGATGAGAAATTAACATTTTGCTGAATTAACTAGCATCAGTTTAGACTAAACAGTGCTTTTCTCATTACCAGAAGGAAGATGGTTCCTTACTGAATTGAAAGCTGTTGCCCACTGTCACTCTGTCTTTTGGGGCCTCCAGAGGCTGATTGGGCCTCCACAGAACCACAGCGAGGAGGCAGGTTAAGGCTGAAAAAATCCCTGATGGTCAATGGTCAGCATCTTATCCAAGTTCACCTCAGGTTGGTGTAGTGGTTTAAGGCTATGGAAGACCAAAACTGACATAATTAAGAATAAATGTATAAATAAATGCTCAATAAATAGGTAAGCAAACAACGCTGCAACTCTTGATTACATTATTTTTCATGTGAACAGAACGTGTGTTTGAGCTAGCAGCTTTCATGGACACAGAAGTTGACCATCACGTTTATTATAATTTGGGAGGAAGCGGCCCATTTTCTAAATATGGTTGCCCATCACACACATGGGCTAGCTGGACGCCCTCCTCATATGCTGCCAGTGGATGCTGTTATAGGTCTTTGACATGTGGGTTTGTGTATTGGTGCCAATGCAAGTTTTTTTGGAGTCAGCATAAGAACCTTTCATTGTCGGACGGCAGAGAATAGCATAATGTGAGTAACATTAAACATGATGTTAATATCAATGAGCAGAGTTCAAAGGATGTTGGAGTAAATTATTATTACCATTATTTTTACATGTCGAAAGTAGATGTGATATGCAGGTGCAGGTACACTTACAAGCATACAAATGGCTAAAGGATTGATTCCATCGTATTTTTAAATTACCTTCAGAATCTTTGATCTACTGTAGTTAAAAAAACAACAACACCTAGACACTTCATACCTGGACCAGATTATTCTCAATTAATAGCAGAATAATTAAAACCAAGTTTGTGATTTGTGAAACCAACTTCAGCTTTGTGTGATGAATGCAAGGATTGCATAACTCAATATGTGTGGTGTTATGTACATAATGTAGGTGGATTGAACAATAAGAACAGCTCAGAAATATAGAATGATAAAGAAATAAGTGGTAGCCAAATTTCTAGTTGACCAATTTCCTGTTTTCAAAGGGTTTCTGGCTTGCTTTTCAGCAACATAGATAATGATCACTTGGATGCAATGGTGTGGGAGATCCTCAGCTGTCATCCTAATACGGGGCATAAGATGATGCCGGATTATCTGAATGCTTGAGGAAAACAAATCCAAAGTCAGAAGGCTATATGTTGATTATGGCATTACTTAATACTGTAGGCATCATGTAATATCAATGTGTTTGTCAGTGAAACAACTTCCATCTCCTTGGTTATTATGACCACATTACAAATTATGTACAGTGCAGTATGTACAATGTTTTTTTAAAGCACCAATAATCATCTTCACAATGTAGTCTCTATTAAAGAGGTTTTCTGTCTAACATGTTGTGATATTTAAGGTGGTCCATTGCTTAACCCAGCCTTTCCTTTTGTGTTCTATGGACAATCAAAGTGATAAATCACACGTATGACCTGTACCTATGTATGTTGCAACCTATTTTTCAAGGAAGTTGAATATAGGAAGACATGAGACGTATTGATCAATATGGGGTTTCTATGCGCACAATGCTACTCCACACAACAAGATATTATGTTCCAGCCCCTATGTCGTCTGACGGGAATTATTCCCCTCAGCTTACCCCCTAGAGTTAAAAAAACAGCCTCTGGCCCCGGGTATTACCCAACTACACCACTGATAGTTTTAAATAAGATGACTGCGGGGAGTGCATAATCCAGACAAATTACCATCTTCTTCCCTGGGATTCACCCTGCTTACCTTGAAGGAAAAATCATTCAGCAGCTGAAAACAAATAATACCCCAAACTGTTGTTAGTCAGTCTGATTGCTTTTAAGATCCTGGAAAATTGGATCTCAGGGTGATATTTTAATGATTCACTGAGCTGAACCCACTTTTTGCAAAAACCCCAAAAAATTACTGAACCAAGAGCCTTAAATCTTTTGAATTGGTGAATAATCTAGTAAATTGACTCAGGTGCACTTAGGAAAATTGGTGCAAATGCTTCCATAAGAGTCATCCCTTTTCTTGGGTCATGTATCAGTGATCTGGTGGAAACTTTTGGTGAAGATGGTTAAAAATCCTATGTGTGATCCATAGACTTGTGAGGGAATCCAGTAAAACTGTTAAAAATCCAGTAATGTTGTTAAACAATCCTGCAAAAAGTCAGAAAACTCATAGAAAAGTCTTGTAAAAATTCTGTAAACTGATAAAAAAAAATCTTGTGAATAAATCCAGTAAACTGATGGAAAGATCCTGTGAAAATTTAGTAAATTGATAAAAATCTTGCAAAAGGTCAGAAAACTGAAAAAAAAAAAACTCTTGAATAAATCCAGCCAACTGATGGGAAAAATGTTGTGAAAAACCCCGATAAAATGTTCATAATCCACAGGGATACTCAGAATAATGCTAAAGACTCACCATGTTTTTAATATGCTTTGCAAAGCTTTATTGGTTTTAAAGGCAGCATAGCAGTTTAAATCAATTGCAGAAAAAGGTTAAATTTAACTTTGACAAATACAGCCTAAATCACTCTGATCAATCTTGCATACGATATACCAATCATGTTATCTTAACATGAGACCACAGCTACATTCTAATCAAAATGTAATAATTTAGATAGGACGTGTTAAGGAAGAGTTCTTACCATTGTCTGTTTACTGTCAGGATATGGTTACCCCTCAGACGGAGAATATGTGGATAAGAAAAAATAGGCCCAAAGTAACCTCTCTTCTGTCTCGGACTTAGAAGTTGGCTGTCGAATTATAAAAATTTGGCCCGGCCTTCTCCAGGTTGAAGCATGCAGTGGTGGGGTGATAAATCGGAGTTATAGGCTCAGTTTTTGACAGCTATTACTTCTACATTATCAGAGCGCCCATGAGCACATCCTGCTGCCCCTTAGCATCGAGATCACATGATTTGGTTCAGGCTATCTTTCATCGTTTCGTCAGCCTGATCAGAAAACATTATGGCATGGGACATTTATATGCACAACCCATACAAATTTATGTATTTTGTAGTTGATGTGAGATGAAAAAACAAATGTTCTGTAGGGTTGTGATATTTACTAAAAGTAGCATGCCACTAACCAGCAAAATTCAGTCTATACTTGCTAATTATACCACTTTGTACAAATAACAATGCAGTAATGTATTTATGTATATATTTTTGTCTGTCTTTTACAGCTGGCATAAGAAAAGGTTTAAGCACCAGTCAACAGTAGCTGCCAGTGAATTCAGTGCATCTGATGAGCTGTCTTCTCCATATAGCTACTTTGCCCAATTTTTTGATGATGATCTGTTCCAACATATTGCTGAACAGACAAATCTTTACAGCTGTCAATTAATTGGAGCCAGCATTAATACAACTGTAGATCAGATCAAGTCATTAGTTGGCATTAAGCTAATAATGGGAGTAGTGAGGATGCCATCCATGGATGATAATTGGGAAGAAGACATTGGTTACGTACTGTAACCCCAGATTCTATGAGTATAGGCGCAGACCTTTAAGGCTATTGCTAGTGGGTTTATCCCTTCGCGTGCAGCGCAGCACTAAAAACTTTAGTCCACGCCCACCTGCTGTGTGGGCCCCACCCCCGATCCATATAAATTCTGGTGAGACCGGGCATTCGGCTCCCAAATAGCTTTTTTTCTTCAGCCATTTAGGAACCAGTGAGGCCCAGACCTTAAAGGGCTGCGCCTATACTCAGAATCTGGGGTTACAGTACGTAACCAACGTTCTATTTCATATAGGCTTTGACCAGTGGAAACCACAGCTGACACTGGGCGTTCTCCCGTGTGGCGAACAGATCCACTGCTGCTCAGCAGAACCTGCTCCAGCTCCGAGAGATCAGCTTGGGATGGAGGCTCCAATCCCTTTGGCGAGGACCGCCCCTCGACATGATGTCCGCTCCTCTGTTCAGGACACCGGGGAAGTACACTGCTCTGATGGAGAGCAGGTTTTCTTGTGCCCAGCACAGCAGCTGTCTCGCGACGCGTAACACCTAAGCTGAGCGCACGTCTCCCTGACAGGTTATGTAAGCGGCTGCCACTCTGTTGTCTGTGTGGATCAGAACATGCTGATCCCACAGCAGAGGAGCAAAGTGCTGAATCACTTTCCACACTGTGAGAAGCTCCAGCACATTTATGTGGAGAGACATGTGGTGTGGCCACTGTGCTCCCACTGCCTGGGACAGACACGTTCCCCCCCCAACCTGACAGGGTCTTCTGAGGGGACTCCCTCTGACAGCATGAGGGGGTTTCCCCAGTGAGTCAGATCGGCTCCCACAGAGGGAGGGACAGAAATCATCCGTCTCTTCTGGCGCACGAGATCTATGCAAAGGCGGGCGAACCATCTCTGAAGGCGTCTCGAGTGAAGCAGATAAACAATTATCTGGGACCGGAGAATGGAACTCTTTTCCCAGTTTATGGAAAAACCCAGGTTTAGCAGATGTGACGTGAGCACTCCGGTCTGCACGGCCACTTCCTCTCTTGACCGAGCTAATAGAAGCAGGTCGTCCAGATAAAAGAGGATTCTTATTCCCGCCATGTGTAATGGCTGCAGAGCCGTCTCCACGCATTTGGAGAACGTGTGCAGGGCAAAAGAGTAACCAAATGGCAGACAGTTTTACTGATACGGAATGCCCTAGAAGGAGAAATGCAGAAATTTTCGGGATGATGGGGATGTGAAAATATGCGTCCGTCAGATCTATAGAGGTAAACCAGTCATTCTGGTGAACGTTCTCCAGCAGCTGTTTGATTGTCAGCATGTGGAACTGTCTCTCCATGATCGATTTGTTGAACATGGACAGATCGAGAATGGGTCTCATCCCTCCCGTTTTCTTTGGAACCAGAAAATTGCGGGAGTAAAACCCCGTGTTTTCCTCTTCGTTGGGAACTCTGTAAATGATGTTTTTCATCAGGAATTCCTGTATTTCTGACTGCAGAGACGAGTTCTGCTCTGAGGACGACAGAACCGTCTCTATAATCCCTCTGAACGGTGGAGGGTGAGCTGCAAATTGCAGCGTGTAACCCCTGCTGATCAGTCGATCCATCCACCTGTCCAGGGAACATACTTGCTGCCACTCTGAGCAACGCTCGGAGAGTGGGCGCGCATTTTTGTGCTGTGTCATGGTTCTCATGGACGTCAGCCAAGTTATAGCCCCTGCTGCCATCACCCATCTTGGAGGCTCTCCAGGGGGGACCCATGGTGGGCTCAGATAGAAAGGGCTGTCTGTCCGTCTCTGTACTGTACTCAGGTTGTGGGCTCACGTCAATATTAAGGTGAGCCGGTGTTCAGACTTTCTGTGGTACCCATCAATCCGACTTACCTTGGGACAATGCACATGCGCAGACCAATGTCACGTCACAGGTTGTTTACTCAGCTGATTTCTTATCGATATGTAGGTTTCGTTTAGTTTCGTTTCATTTCGCCGAAGGTTAGGGTAAGTTTTATTTAAGTAAGCTGCAATGTTAGTCAAACATATTAATATAAATGGCTTTTTTGCTGTTTGTTTTTTCATACCTTTTCAGTAAGGTTGGATGCTACATGTGAAGGCTCCCCGCAATTTCAACCTGGCAGACTCACCCAGCTGTCCGGCATCACTCATCACGGATCCTCGCTCACAGCTGCCAAATCGCATCCAGGTGCAGGATATAAGGCTCCCCGGCCAAGGCTCCTCCTGCTCGCCAGCCAAGTCTCGTCTTCTCGTGCTTGTTGGTTCGCATTATGATGTCTGATCTCGGCTTGGACGATTCCCCCGGGATCTCCGATCCCCCGTCCGCTCCTTTCCGTCCCTCCCTCCCCCCACCCCCATCGATGGAGCGCCCGGCTCGCCTCTCGTCCTGCCCTCTGCTCTCCCTCGACTCTCCTCCATGCTAGTGGAGCCAGGCCAGCGGCCGGTCTCGCTCCCGACCAGCTCGCCGCCCTGGCCGCGC
>NC_051446.1:6035407-6039051 GCF_001649575.2 Kryptolebias marmoratus | reverse complement strand
GCTAGTGGAGCCAGGCCAGCGGTCGGTCTCGCTCCCGACCAGCTCGCCGCCCTGGCCGCGCTCCTCCCCTCCAACGATTCTTCTTCTCCCTCCCCGCCGCTCCCCGCTTCCGGCAAAAGAATCAGGAAGAAGTCTCCTTCTCCAGCCAAGCATCTCCGGGGCCGCCCTGGCTCCTCTAGCACCCCCGCTCCGGCTCCTGGGCCTCCCTCCTCCAGAGGCCGATTTGATGCTCTTCGACAGCCTCGACTTCCGGAGTCGTCGCTGCTCTGCTGCGCAGCTCGTCCTCGGTTCAGCTCGTCCCCGATGCTCAGCAGCTTTAATCGGCTCTCATCTCCTCCATGGACGTCCTCCATCAGTCCATCTCCTCTCTTTCGACCCATCTGCAGCTCATCTCTGCAGCCGGCCTCACCGCCTCCGCCCGGCCTTCCTCTTCGACCCCGCCGGGCCCGCCCACCTCCAAGCCCCTCCCCGGGGCGTTCTCCCTCTTCCTCGCCCCGGCCCATCTCAGGGTCTCCCCGCCTAGGCCAGCCGTACGTGCCTGCCCATGCCCACGTCTCTCCCAGGCTTCGCTCCAAGATCCTGCAAGGGCAGCACATTAATTTGGTCTCCCTGCTACTTCCCTCTCCCGTCATTGATCGGCAGTTCGCCTCTACATCCGACTTCACCGCAGTCTTTCGCTCAGTCGATCCTCGTCTCGCCCGGGATCTATCCATCGGCAAATTCCTGGCGGCCTTCGGGGTCTTTAGAGACATCATTTGCTCAGTCTACCCTGAGCACCGGGTCGAACTCCATGCCTATCTCGCCCTAATCACTAATCTCCACCTGAAATACGGCCGCTTCCTCTTCTTCCAATATCATAAGGCTTTTTCCTCCAAGGCTGCCTCCATTCTATCTCAGTCAGACATCCGCCTGGACTGGTCCATCCTGGACACAGAGCTGCTGGTCATGTTGACCCACGCTACCCCATGTTTCTCATGCTCGACAGTCGGCCACCATAGCTCCCTCTGCCCCTCCCTCCCATTTCGCCAGCCCCCTCCCCTCCATCAGCCGGCCCCATCTCGCTCGGGCAGCCAGTCCTTGGACCACCGCAGCCGGTCAGTGGAGGTATTTAATAATACCCCTATCTGCAACAATTTCAACCACAGCATTTGCACCTTTTCTAACTGCTCGTTTCTCCACCCATGTAGCTATTGCAAGGAAGCCCACCCAAAGTATGTCTGCCCCCGCTGGCCAAACCCCTCCAAGAGCCTCCGTGGGTCCAAACCCTAATTTCTCGCTCCCTCTCTACCCCCGTGAACATTCCCGAACTGGCTCGTCTTCTCCGGTCCCATCTCAACTGTTCCTTCGTCAACTTCCTCCTTACTGGTCTCTCCCAGGGTTTCTTCTTAGGAGTTTCCTGCCCCCCAACCTCTTCCCTCTTCCCTGTGCCCTAACCTTCAGTCCGCGCTTCGCAAACCCTCTATCGTGGCCCAGCTCTTAGGCAAGGAAGTCTCCAAAGGTTTCATGGTCGACCCCTTTGCATCCCCTCCATTTTCCCCCTTCCACGTCAGCCCCCTTGGTATCGCTACCTGGAAGTACTCCGGCAAGAAGCGCCTCATTCTTGACTTTTCCGCCCCTCACTCTGGCCCCCACCCCAGCATTAACTCCCTTATCCCGAAGCCCCCCTTTTCGCTGTGTTATGCCTTTATCGATCATGCCATGCCCCTCATTAAGACAGCCGGGAGGGGCGCCTGGCTGCCCAAGGCCGACATTACCGATGCCTTTAAGGTCTTGCCTATTCATCCCTCCCAGTGGCACCTTCTCGGCGCCAAGTGGGATCGCTCGTTTTATTTTGCCGTCAGGCTTACCTTCGGCTGCCGTAGCAGCCCCAGCCTGTTCAATAATCTCTCCGAGGCCCTCTGCTGGATCCTCCTCAATGTCCTCAGGCTCCCCGCCGTCCTGCATTTGCTCGACGACTTCCTCCTGGTGGACGCCCCCTTCTCATCTCCCGGCCTCTCTCTCCCCAGACTCCGCCACCTCTTCCACCTCGTGGGTGTTCCCCTGTCCGACGAGAAGACAGTGGGCCCCGCCATCCGGCTGGAGTTTCTGGGTATTACTCTAGATTCCGACTCCATGGTCACCTCTCTTCCCCCAGAAAAGCTGTCTCGCATCCAAGATATATCCCAGGCGTTCGCGTCCTCCGACTCTCTCTCAAAGCGTCAACTTCTCTCCCTGCTGGGTCACCTCAACTTCGCGATGCGAATTATCCCCCAGAGTCGCTCTTTCATTTCTCGCCTGCTCGACCTAGCTGATTCGGTCCCCTCTCTGCTCGATCAAGTCTCTCTAGATGAGGGCTGCCGCTCCGATCTCGCCTTCAGGTCCAGATTGCTGGCCGACTGGAACAGCATTTCCTTCTTCTACGAGGACGTCGTCCTTTCGGCTGACTCCTTGCAGTTCTTTACGGACGCTGCCCCGTCCTCCGGTTTTGGGGGGGTTCTTCCAGGGCCGATGGTTCTCTGGGAAGTGCCCCTCTTCATTCCCTCAGGCTGAGTCGTCGGCCTTCTACGAAATTATCCCTGTTGCCATCGCCTGCTGCCTTTGGGGCCGCTATTGGAGGAGGAATCGTATCTTCGCCATGTGTGACAACCTTGCTATGGTCGAAGCCATTAATAAAGGCCGCTCCTCCTCCCTATCAATCATGCCCTTCATCCGCCGAATCACCTGGCAAGCAGTCTCAGATAATTTCATCCTTTCAGCTCGCCATGTCCCCGGTTTTTCTAACTGCCTCGCTGATGCCCTCTCCCATTCTAAATTACAGGTCTTTCGCCACCTCTGCCCGTCGGCCGAGCTCTCCCTGACTCAAATTCCAGAGCTGGCCGACCTAGCTCTAAACTAGTGCCCCCTTCCCTCCTTCCGCTCCTTCAGTCTGCTTATTTTTTTATCAGCCTAGGTCTCGCTCCGTCCACCCGTAAATCCTATTCTTTCACCTGGCAATCGTTTGCTAAATTCTGCTCAGCCGTTAAATACCCACTTCTTCCCATTCGTATGTGGCAGCACGTGTGTCGCAGAAAATGTTTAAAATTTATTGCAACAGCCCCACTTTAAAATTACCTTTAAGGCACGCAGACTCATTACAGACAAGACCAGAGACAATTTCCTGCAGTTTAAGAATATTTTATTGTTAAATCTGTTTCTGATTAAATATATAAATTATGTTAAAAACCACAATCATTCACACACGCTAGACAGTTCGACAGCTCAACTCTGGGATTGCAGGAAGAACAGAGTAGTGGCCTAAACAAAACACAGCAAACTAAACAAACAACACAGCATAAAGAAAGAAAAATAGTGCACCACAAACCAGAAGGACCACCACCTGAAGAATCCACCACCAACACCAAGAGCTGGCTATGGCCCTGTCACAAACACAAAATAAATTAAAGCTGCAAGCAGCATTGGCGGCCCTCGCAGCTCCGGCCTTGTGACTGCGGGAGCTCTGGCGACCGCCGTCTACGCTCTCGAGCCTTTCCTGCACCGTCCACTAGGTGGCGTTTTCAGCAAAAGTCCCAAAATGCCTTCAGTCAGGATCAGTACCAGTCCTGTGCCATGCTGTGAACTTTGACCTTCCTACGTCAAACAGTTGAAGAGTTAGAGCACATGGGCTC
>NC_051446.1:6021007-6035307 GCF_001649575.2 Kryptolebias marmoratus | reverse complement strand
CAAGCCTATAGTATTTCCAGCACTCTCCAAAATAATTTTTGTGGGACGGTTTTTCCTTTCTAAATACCCATAATCAAAACTATAAATCCTGGAAAGTAAATCTTGTTCTGATATGAAGTTTTGAGTAAGATATTCAAAAAGTAATTTGATCTCATACTGAGCAACACCCTCAAGAAGATCGTGCATTATATCAAAGGAGTAGTTGTTAGAAATATGAAAATACCTCAATGAATTCAGTGAAGATTTTTTCTTCAAACCATATAATGACTTTAGCTGTGGATTTTCTGCAAGAGATTTAAAAAGCATTTCAAAATGTGTCTTTTCTCTAAATATTACCTTAGGATCATCCTCACTGAAGACGGTTTGACAGTCACTTTTTTCTATTAAACAAAGTCGACAAAAGTAGCAGCTACTAAAAGATTCATTAAAACCAAGAATTGTGTGCATCCTTAAATTATCTCCAGTGATTTGGAAATTGTGCCATATACTGGTTCATCAGAAAATGGAAGACTGAGACCATGGCTTTCCAGATTTTTTTGATTTTTCATTAATGGTTCCAGAATAGAATCAAAACCATATTTGTGAAGATCTTGTGCATGAAATAGCGATATCAAATGAATATTCATGAAAACTGAATTAAATTTAAGAGGCAGGTTTCTTATAACAAAGTAAAGACAGCCAATTTTGTGAATTCCATGTTTAGAGCCCAGGGGATTGGCTGTTTCAAAATCGTCATAGAATATTTGAATATGTAATGCATCTTTTTTTTGTTGAAAACAAAGGATGTGCTTTATAATAGCTTCCATCATAAAAGTCTGTGTAAGTGTCTTTCTCTGATCCACATTCTCTCTTAAGTATAGCACAAATGTTTTGCTTTCTGCACATGAAGTGCAATGTTTCCAATATTGGCACATACAAAAGTATCCTTCACAGGTACTTGATCATATGTACCAGATTTCTGATTTCGCCTGCTGTCATATCTTACTCCCAGTGTTATCTCCACAGGCTCAACAACACCCCATTTAAGGTTGAAATTTTTGTTTCGCTTCCATTCTGTATTTAGGTTTGAGAATGGGTTTTCCAATTGTTCAAATGACTCATTTATCACAGAAATATCGGGATCAGTTTTGGGTAATGCTGATATAGCTGTTTGCTTTGCTTTCAAGTGAATCTCATTTGTTAGTTCTTCTAAATCACCCACAATTGACGACACTAGACTGCCAGAGATCCCACTGCCCTGTAATTTAGACACTATAGATGCACACATCTCTTTAGTTTGATCTTTAGAAATCTGTGAGGAGGTGCTCTCATGAGAAGAATCAGAAGAACAACACTGATTTAAGGGGGTTAACTGGTTTTCCAAAACATCTGCATGACATGTAACAACTTGATGAAAAGATGATGAACTTGGCATAGCTGAACTTTGTGAAATTTGCTGAACATTGCTATGAACATTATTAAGATGCTTTCGGAAACCTGTGTATGTTAGAAATTGATGCCTGCAGCCTTGCTGAGAACAAAACAATTTGAACTTTGGTCCAGGATAATAACTATGTTCAAGTCTTAAATGTGAGATCAACTTCTGGCTGCTTGGATACAATTTCTGACACATAAAACAGGTCAACATTTTTTAGCCTGATTTACTCACAGGAGAGCACAAGGGGCTGGTTTAGCAGCCTTGCTCTCATGTCCCTAACTCTGGGCGATTCCTTCATTTTGCCAACATCAATGTTATACACTATTGTCTGCAGAAATGTATAGAAATTCATCAATGCAGCATCATAAGAGACATTAAACACAAAATGTGCTTTGAATAGCTCGTCAAATGCTCCAAGAGAGCGGTTTGTCTGGCATGGGATGAGGCACTTATCCATGACGATGTAGAAGCTGTCAATCTTGCTTTTCTGACGCCCAACAGCAAGGAGGTATGGCTGCAGACCCCACTGACCTCAGAGATGCTCCTCTAAACTGCTGCATGACTAAAATGTAAAAAATATACACCAAACATAAGAAACAAAACATGCAGCTTTAAGATACATGTTATATAAAAAAGAAATTTAAATTCAAAGCTGTCATTCAAATAAATGTATTTATGCATGTCTATAAAAGGAAATATACAACTTATTTATCATATTTTTAATTTCAATTACCTTATGGAAGACAACAAGTCTCTGAACTGCATCGACTGCACTGATTTTTGGAGACTACTGTCCTCCTGGTGGCGGTGGAAGGAGATGTAAGAGAAGTAACAAGGAGGCCATTTCTTGGTCATAGCCTGAGGACAAATTTATAAAGTTTTCAGATATAATATCAGAACCTTATGACTATAGGATCCTCTGAACAGTCAACCATGTTCAGATATATTTAGGTACTTACTAGATGTGTTAGCCAGGTCATCTCCTTGAGGACTTTCCGCTGACTGCACCAAACTTCTCAACTCAGGTGTAGAAGTGAGACGCTTAGCCTCCTTGATGACATTTGGTTTGAAGAACACATCCCACTTCTGCAGCAATCTGGATGAGGTTTCTTTACTGAATAGAAGACTGAAGTCTTGATCAATCTTTAATAAAAAGTAGAAATCCAACTATAATAACAATGTAAGAATTCACATTTAAAGACTTTAACAATTCACTTGAACACTTACCAATCCTTTGGTGTCCAGGAACCTCAGAAACGTCGTCAGAATATCAGTCCTTCCACTGGCATCTTTATTAAGTTTGTGACGGTGTTCAAAAGTGTCTCTCATTTTCTGAAAGATCAGGGACCTGTCTGTGGTGTGGTTAAGCAGAGATATAGCCTCCTGGCAGGCATTCCCATCAAGCTGTTTTTCAACAATCACAGCTCTCTGGATATTTGGGCCTCCAGGTGAAATGTCATTGGTGCTACTTGGTTGCACAGGAGATCCTCTTCGAATTTTCCTTTGGACCGTTTTAAGACGCCATGAAATGTATCCAGTGCTGCTTGCTGCATCATAAAAGTGCTCCTAAAAAAGGGAAAAAAAATTAAATGCAAAATCACAGTTTTGAGTCAAAGTAAAAAAGCATGATTGTTAAAAAATAAAACCCATTACATAGCCTTTTATGGATCCTTGAGAGATGGGAAGAGTGTCACTATTCCAAGGGCATACTCCTCTCTGATTGCTTTAGTGGGGAGGTGCCTAACGTACGATTTCAAATTAGTGATGAAACTGTCAAATACTACATAAATTAAAAAGTGTAAAAACCAACGTACCCATGTTTATTGACCATGTGAGCCACCAGTATGTTCACCATTTGTCTTCTTGTGACATCAGTTAGGGTTTCCATTTTTTCATACTCCTGCAGAACTTCTTCACCACCAGAGTTGCTGTGTAGGACACCTTCAACCAGCTATAAAATAAAGAATAAATAAATGGAAATATGTAATATGCAGATTATGTAATTATGACAAAACATGTCTGGGCATACAAAACATAATTTAGAGGCACACAAAAAATATTGCTACAGTTTTAGCAGACACTGCGTTATTAGCATTCTCAGTTTTTTGCTTCTTGCGTGGCATCTCATCCATAAGTATTGTTGATGTTGATGCATTTGAGTTGAAGCTTGAGTCAGACTCAGAAGTAGATGACCATTCTGAGAACTCTGAAGAAAGAGAAAATAGACATCAGTTTTGTTCTTTTGTAAAATCTGTATGACAGTTGATTTAATATGCTTTTATATCTCACCATCAATGCAGAAAACTGTCAGTACCACATTGCCTTGTCTAAGGAGGTCACTGAATATTTCCTCATCAACTTCAGCATCTGTTGTATCTTTGTATGTTACTTTGGCATCAGGTGGCAGGCAAAATCGTTCAATGACTGAAAAAATAAGGCAAAATTTAGAGCCTAATTTTTGAATTAGGCAGATTTTCTAATTAACTGAGTTACTTTATGTTGATCATGTGATTAGTATGGAAAACATTAAAAATTAACATAGTGGCTTACTCTTTTTACTCACCACAGATGTGTAAAAAAATTAATGCCTATGCCCCACACAGAGGTAAAAAAATAACAAACCTTTCTCATGAAACTGATGAAAATCAAACAGCCTTCAACCTCATCCAACTTCACATACTTGTGCAGGTCACCATACTTTACATGGATCAGCATTGTATTTAAGCATGGGCTAAACCTAGACAAAGTAAAATAAGGTATAGGTCAAGCACTGCCCTCAATTCCCACTTTTACATGGGCTCTTCTTCAGAAGTCCCGCTCTACTCCACTTTGCTCCATAAAGAATGCATCGAGTCTACACCAGCTAGTCCGCTCAATAGCGGAGGAACGCCTCCTTGTGTTGCGGTGTGTGTGTGTGTGTGTGCTACCGAAGCTTGGCGTTGGTTGTGTAAACAACGAAAGCGCTATCGACAACGTTGGCCCTCTGTTATTGCTGTTTTTTAAACTTCTGGGGATTCTCCTGAGACTTCAGGAAGAGAGACGCAGTGGAAGAAACGCTCTGGATGCCGCAATTGTTGCACGGAATCGGACAGCAGTTATACGCCGGAGATTTCAGGCTTTACAGTGCGTTCAGCTGGGGGACAAACATTGCAGGGTAAGCTAACGCTGTTGTTTATACTCCTATTACTTCGCTACCGTTCCAAAATTGTCTATCGGTGTTTTCTTTGCTCTTCTTACGCTTCAATTTTCAACATCAACACAATCAACTCTGCAAAATAACTCCAACACTGGGCACCATTTAAATCTTTAAATGTTAAAACAACACTTAATGAGTGAAAATTAACTCTGACACGTCTAACCCTGAAATTTCAACTCTCTAGTTTTTGCTGTGTTCAAGCTTTACACCAGTAGTTAAATTATCTCGATAGGTCATGGAAAACCAGAGTTATGATAAATTATTCACGACACATATTTTGTTTTTGAAAATCGTCGTCATATTTGCAGTGCGTTAGAGCGAGAAGCGCCAAAACCGGGGAGTTCTCGGGAGATAACTCCCCCATCCTCCGTCCGATCTCACCCTCAACCCAGCCGAATGAAAAAACACCCCTTCCTCTCCAATCTGATGGAGGCTCAACGTTATATGTCAAATGACCAAAAATCCACAGGGAGGAGAAGAAAGAGGCGGAAAAATTAGTTATGAGTTTTGTGATATTTAGCGTGTTTGGATTTTATAGTTAGGGTGTAGTTTAGACTGGGACAGACAGTGGGGACTTTGTTGATGAACTAGGTGATCCATTGTTTGTTTGTTTTTTAGAGAAGGATTACTGGAAACAGAATCGCATTTTGTTTGTCTCCCTTCTAGCCAAAATGATAACAAGAGACAGATTCAGATCCATATTTTGGAAGCATATTTTGAGCATGCATCAGGATATATTTTATAACATTTACCTGAATGATCCTGCATGAGCAGGACATAGAAAATGACCAAAACTTAGAATGTAATGTGCCCCTCTGCCTTGTTTTGAACAGAAATTGTTTATATGAGTGGCACAAAGGATTTATGGCAATTTTTAGAACTCCTGATTATTTTGTCTAAAAAACGCCTAAGAAATTGTCAGCATTTTAATAGAGTCTATATAACTTTGTTGTTTACTCAATTTGTTAACATGTTTATGAATATTACTGATTATATAAGCATTCTAAGTTGTCAAAACATTTCATTAAGTATGTTTGTGGTTTTTACAGTAAGAAAACTAAGAATTTTTCACTTGGATTTTATGTTTTTGTGTGATTTTAGAATTGTTGTGTTAATACAGTAGGTCAAAATTAAAAAAAATGACTTGAAAATCAAACTTGGGAGGTTGTGCTGAAAAAAATGACTCCAAACATGGCAGGTTAAATCACTTTTAGGGTGAAATATGAAGGAAATTTAAAATAGTCCAAAAACGTCCAGTTTCACTCTAGACCTTAGAGGGTTAAAATGCTGGAACTTTTGAAGAGAGTTTCTCCAGCTCTCCCACAACTTTTCTGGGGGAATGGGAGCATCCCAGTCAGGGGAATCTGTAGTGAGCTCCCGAGGAAGTGCTTTACCCTGAATGGTGATAGGGGACACAAATCTCAGAGGATTGTACAGACTATTTACAGTGTCTCTCTGTTTACAGTCTCCTCTTGTCAGAATCCAAGTCCACATCAAACCCAAACTGCGTCCAGGTCTTTCAGGTTTGTAGCATGATTTTAACACAAATAGGCTTCCATAACCTTTTTACTGTTAGAAGCCAGTTTATGTAACCCGAGGTTTGGTTAAGCTAACATTTCCTGCGTTCTTTTCAGTAGGCTTATGCGGTCCTCTGGAGAGGGAAGAGATTTCAGGCCATCATCCATATATAAATCACGAACAACAAACTGTCTAGCATCCTCTCCAAATTCCTTTTGACCAGCCTCAGCTGCTCTTCTGAGGCAGTAAATAGCCACTGCAGGGGAGGGGCTATTTCCAAAAACGCGCACATTCATGTGGTATTCCGTTATCTCTCCTTCAGGATCATTATTCTTGAACCAAAGAAACCAGAGAAAATTGTGGTCTTCAGGCTTGACTACGAAACAGTAAAACATTTGCTGTATGTCCACTGAAAAGGCAATTGGTTCCTTTCTGAACCTAAGAAGAACCCCAATGAAATTATTGTTGAGGTCAGGCTCTGTCAAAAGTACCTGGTTTAAGTAAAGTCCATTATGCTGTGCACTGGAGTCTAAGACTACTCTTATTTGAGAGGTTTTTTTTTTATGAAAGACCCCTGTCAAGAGTGGTGGTGGCAACGAAGGCAAACCCAGAGAGCAGACTCATACTTATTGCTAAAAGAAAAGCTTATTAAATCAAAAACAAAAGCTGACAAGGCAGCGAAACAAAACTAAATCCAGAACGAAGGCAAGAGCAAAAACAACAGAAACTAGACCATGGGGGAAAACAGGCAAGGAACAGAGAACATAGCACAAATGAACAATGATCCAGCAGAGAGGTGGAGAAAGTGACCGGGTTTTAAGCACAGAGGATGATTAGGTAAGTGGGCACAGGTGAGAGGTAATCATTGCAGACAGATGGAGGTGGGCCTGGCAGGTGAACAGATGACAACTGGGGAGAAGTGTATGATTACAGACAGAACTAAACTCAGGTCCACACAGAAAACCAAAAACAAAACATGAATCACAAACTCAAAAAGAAACGCAAAGACAGACTGCTAAAACCCAAATCCCGACAACCCCAAAGCAAGGTAAATACTGATGCTCCTCTCCCGGTTTCATCGGAGGTGCTACTTCTGCATGTCCATTTTTAAAGATCTTTTCCATGAATTCCAAGAACTGCTGTTTCATCTCAAGTTTCTTTCTGAAGTTTTGCTGCAGTGAATGGAGTTTCTTAAATGCTTTTAAGCGGTTGTCTGGGAGCTGCGGTCGCCGTGTTCTGAACAGAAGAGGAGCTACCCAGTTGTTCTTTTTGTCTTGGAGTATGTCTCTGTCCATGATTGCAAGGAATTGAATGTTCTCTATTGAAGGAGCCTCAAAGTCATCATCCTTTGTTTGGTGAAAGACATTGGCGTCAGAAGTATAACGTACATCACAAGTGGCGATGATTCTGTTTAAAGCAGAAACTGAGGTTGGGCCATCGCAGAAGTATCTCTCCATAACTGTGTAGCTCTTTGGACATGGCTCAAAGAGAGAGGGGCATCCATTTTTTAAGATGTTGGTGTAACAGGAGGTTACCACAGATGGCTTATGAAAATCTCCAATACATACATCACCAACAGTTACCCAACCTAATTCCAGTTTTTGGGCATAAGGCACATTATGTGGGCCATTTACTTGTTTTCTAACCTTATGTACTCTGATCAAGCTTGGGGATATGCTTTGCAAAAGGTTTCAAATGGTTATGATTCAATCCCACTTCAGGTGTTGGGATTTCTGAACGATTATTTGGGATCTCATTGCATTTGATTATTGTTGGTAAAGTGAGCTGAATGCTGCTATCAATAGATTCAACCATAAAGCCACGGGCCTGTCTGCCTTCTGTTTTCATGGTTCCTGCACAGGTTTTCAGAAAATATGGTGTGGCTTTCTCTGATATATGGAACATATCAAAAAATTCAGACTGTGCAAGTGATCTATTACTTTGATCGTCCAATATTGTATACATTTTAATTGCAGCATAAGAACAACCAGCAGGAAATACTCGCACAAGGCTTATTTTAGAGAAGGAACGTTGTGAGATTTCCTTGCCACAGATTTTGGTGCATGTAGTGGAAACAGCCATTTCTGTATTGCTGTTTTCTGCCTCCCCACCGTTCTCTGACATGGGAGAATCTGGAGAGTTTGACCATGGTGCAGCTCCTGGATATAGAACGGTAATACGTTTTTTACTTCTACACTTTGTGCAGATTATCTCCTTTTCACAGTTCCTTGCCAAATGTAGAGCTTTGCAACACTTGTAGTAAATTCCATATTTCTTCAGAATTGCCTTTCTTTCATCAATGAGCATTCCTCTGAAGCCTCTACATTTAGAAAGAGGATGGGATTTGTTATGTAGCACACAATGTTTGGCTGGGTCTTCTGTTGTGTTGGGTTTTCTTGCAGATGAAATGCTGGTTTGTGCAGAATCACTGTGCTGTGCAGGTAATGTCTTTGTAGAGACCCCAGTTTTGAGTACAGCAAGAGGCGTATGACCATCAGTTCTCAAGACTTGCCAATGCTATTCAGCTAAGTCATTAGCAAAAACCATGACAATATGAAGCAATTACAGGACTGCTGAACGGAGAAGTTAAAATGAATTACTTCCTTAAGATGGTGGCGTTTTTAGCTCATCTTAAGACATGTAATGTCATGTCTATAGTATGGCCCGGTCCCAATACTTGCACTTGCACCCTCGTTCCACCCTCATCTCCTTCAAATGTGCGTTCATGCTGAAGGGTTTGAGTGGGTAGCAGTGACATGCGGTGAGGTTCATGGTTGGTGAGGCACTGACTCCTTTGGAGTCAGATTTACAAATATATAAACCCAAAAGTGTAGCTTATTCAATTGGCTACTGTTTATTTTGTATCTCATCAGCGTTCTTCACACACACACACACACCCTCTCTCTCACACACACACATACGGTACAAATTAAAGGTATGTAAAGATAAATTTTTTTTTTTTACAATTACCATTTTGGCAGTTTGACGGAGCAAAACACAAAAATTAACAGCTCGCGGCAGTGTACTTGACTCTCACTCGCCTCTGCGTAAAAGGGTAGCAGCAACAAGCACCCGTTGGCTCACGTACACCCCCCTTCAGTGCGGCAGAGTACTGCTCTGCCTCACCCTGTGCCTTTTCACTGTGGTTTTATGTCCCATCAGCAAAACTAAATATGTCACTAACAAACATTAAATGTAAATGGTTAAAGACATTAGCCAGACTGTGGAATATCAGGGTATATAAACGTATATGCAAACATTATATTGGCGACATGTAGCGATACGGCAACAGGCACGCGCCGATTGCATGTATCAACCCAGTTTGTGATGGATTGCGCATTCAGAGATGAGGCTCGGCTCATTGCTGCCGCACCTCACGTTTCACCCTTGTATTTGAACAGGCCATATGCAATTTCAGCAATTTTGACTATAAAAATGTTTGAAATTAGTCATACATAAAGATCAGTGGACAAATATTAATATTCGTTTTATGTTACAATTTTTTTTTCTTGTTATGATGACAGGTGAGGCTCTGCCTCACCTGCCTCCCCTGACCGCACTTTCATGGTGCTTAGTGTGTCCCAATTCTTCGGAGTGGTCTTTAGCCCGCCCCTTTTTTGTACCACATCCGCTCCATGGGCGAAGCCCGCATCCAGGCGGACTTCGGCGAAGTATTTACCCACAATTCATCGCTGCATGCGTTATTTTTTTATTATCTTTATTGACAAAGAAAGGGTTTTGAATTAAACAGCAAACATATGGCAGTGGTGACAGAGTAAGCTGTATCTGTCACGAAAAAAACAGTTTTTAAACGTAAAGTATTAAAATAATTATTGTTTCACTCTGCTGTACAGATGTGAATACTATCAAACTTTGCTCCGTATTCAACAAGTCATAACAAAACACATTTGAACATCCAAATATCTTCTGCAATGACTTTGGAAAGCAAAAATACCTACACTGTACTTTTAAAATCGTACTGGCACCTTCTTAAAATGCCAAAACAACGACCGGTCCCGCCCTGTCGGATGTCACAGTTATGACGCAGAGGCGCAAGACGATGACGTAACCTGTACTGTTCCAATTCTCCAATGTTTGCATGCTTGTAACCTGCGCACACGAACCCTTCTGTGCTCTTTGACTGAGTATTGTGCGAGTATTGGGACCGGGCCAATGATGCTTTCTATCTCCTGCTTTGTCTATTTTTGATGACATCATCAAAAAAATGGCAGATTCTTAACTGTAATACCCAAATTTCACACTAGATGGCTCTAAACGAACTCTTCCACAGTATAAACCTGTAAAATGTCCACAAACTGACATACAACAACACACAAACACAGGGCCTGCTGAAGGGTTTTTTTACAGGAGGGGGGAGAGGAGGAAGCAGAGGTCTGCCAAGGTTTTCAAGATGGGAGGAATAGTGAGCTATGATGCATTTGTAGAAGCTGGAAATAGCAAAACTTAGTGAATTAGATGCAGATGCTAAAGAATAGCTGGTAAAATTTCAAAAAAGGTTAAAAAACAAAAACAACTGGACTTTTATTCTGTAATTGAAGATGTTTAGCTTCTCATCCGAGGAGCTTTCTAAATTCAGAAATAGGGAGTGTGGAGTTGCGCTTTTAAAGCTGAGATGTGATGTAAGCTGGATTGCTTGCAAATTGTTCTTGTTCTCCTAACAATAGAGGCTTGTTATGGTCCTTGTTTGTCTGACTCACTGATGGGCCACTCTTGTCACATGAGTGCAGGTGTTGATTGGAATGAAACTGACTGGGGATCAGGCCTAAAGCTCCATTATATGTTTTTGAAAGCTGGAATCTGAGACCTCCTCCTCTGTTTAATTTTGGTTTCTCCCTTTTTACATAGATAGCTTCATTTACCCCCCTCTCAAACCATCTGTCTTCTCAGTCCAAAATATGAACATTTTGGTCCTCAAAGGAGTGTCCCTTATCCTTGAGGTGTAGGTGGACAGCTGATTCCTGTCCAGAAGAAGTGGCTCTCCTGTGTTGAGTCATGTGTCTGTGAAGAGGTTGTTTGGTCTCTCCAATATAGAGGTCTGAACATTCTTCGCTGCACTGAACTGCATACAGCACTCCGCTCAATTTTAGTTTGGGTGTTTTGTCTTTAGGGTGGACCAACCTCTGCCTGAGAGTCTTGTTGGGTTTGACATGTACTGGGATGTTGTGTTTGGAGAAAATTCTTCTGAGTTTCTCGGATACTCCAGCAACATAAGGAATGACAATGTTCTTTCCTCTGCTCCTCTCCTTGTTCTGTTCCCTGGTGTGTTTAGTGGATTTTCTAGCTGACTTGACAAAAGCCCAATTGGGTTTGGAGAGCTTTTTTGATGTGTTTCTGTTCCTTTTCCTTCCCTTCTGTCTTCGTGGGGACGTGTTCAGCCCGGTGCTGTAGAGTTCTGATGACAGAGAGTTTGTGTTCCAGAGGGTGGTGAGAGTCAAACAGAAGGTACTGATCTGTGTGGGTTGGTTTCCTGTGGACTTCAATGTTGAGACTGTCCTCTCTTACCATGTGAACCAGACAGTCCAAAAAAGGCAGCTTATTGTTGTAAGCATCTTCTCTGGTAAACTTGCTGTTGTTGTCGACCGAGTTGATGTGCCTGATGTGCCTTATTTTGACTATATCCATTACAATTATTTCTGTTTTTTGTTTGTTTGTTTGTTTGTTCTGACATTTTATTGTTATGGAATCATTCATTGAGTCAAGCAGATGATGTTCTCTACATCATCTCCAGAACAAAACAAAATTGTATTTCACCAGCAGACATAACCAATTTCTATATTTTGGGAACTGCGGTAGCTTGGTGGTCAGTGCCAAAGTCTTGTAATCCTTAGGCTGCCAGTTTGAACCCAGGTTGTAACAGGAAGGGCATCTGGTGCAAAAACAATTGCCAAATCTTTTGTGCGAGCTTACTTGCTGTGGCGTCCCCTGAAGAAGGGAGCTGATGAAAGAACAACATAACATGAATTGTTAAAATATAATATCCATTGTTAATAATTTTGGCTTCAGCAAGAGATTTATCCTTTTACATAATCAAGGCTATGTCTTGAGATTTCATCAAAAAGTAGGTCAGAATATGTCAGATACGTATATGTAAACTTTTGATCTAATTCAACTCATTCTTTATATTTAATGGCAATTCAAATCATTACCACACAGGAGCATACCAACACAATAAATTTTGCAACATTTTGATGGTTGGTGAGGACCCAAGAGAGCAGAAAAAAGTTGCAGGAAAGAAAAATAATAACTAACAGAAGACTGGCAGAAATAAAGAAGGTAACTGAACACACTGATAATCAAAACAATCAAAATAGAAACCATAAAAGCCATAAACTGTGAAAAAATTAAGGTGATGATGAAAAACAATATTCTACTTTCTATACCTCTACAAGTAAGAAGTAGTTAAAAAATGTCCAGAAAAAGCCCTGCTGATTGTATCATTCAGTGCCCAAGAGCTTGAAGCATGGCTAGTGACATGATGGATGTTTTCATAAAGCAAGCCTCAGCTGCAGCATCCAGCAACATCAGTGTTCTCTGTTTTGTTTTGGCGGTGGCAAGGCTGATTCAGTGTGTGAACAAATTTCAGAGCACAGAGATTTTTTATTGTATTGTCTTTCAGTTTTAGAATGTCACTTATGATGTGGCAGTGGTAAATGAAATAAGGAGATGGTCGGTAAAACTCCCAAACTTTATTACATACGTGCTTTCGTGCCAAACATCATTATATAAATCCCTTCAGCCTTATCTTCTCCTGCATTCTTCCTATGCACTCCTAACACATGCTCCTCTGCCCCACACTGTTGCAGCAGTGCCATCCAGTGACAAGACGTAACAGAACATACACAAATGTATTTAGTACAAACCTCAGAACACAACTTAGAAAAGAGAAAACAAGTGAGACAGAATGATAAACTCAAAAAGTGAAATAGTGTATCTGAGTTAAAATGGAAATAACTGGACTTTTGTGACAGAGATGCTGAAAAATCCTTTATAAAAATTACACATAAACCTCATAAGAGAAAAGCATGTTAAATTAAAGGCCTAGCATTCCTTGAATGAATGCATACCACCCATCACTTTTAATGCTAGAGTTTTGAGACTAAGTTGATCTTATGATGAGAATGAATGGAGTTACAGGCATTTTGGTCAGACCTTGTAAGGGACATTAGACGTGATCATGTTCAATATTGCAAGATCTCTCTTGCTCTGTTAGCACTTGAAGTATAGCCACTTTTGTTTGGCAAAGATCAATTAGCTGTGGTTGATACCAACAGTTAAGTTCCAAGTTTAAGGCAAAAATGTTGTACAATGTGTAGTACTTGGAGTTTGTGTTGAGTAGAATGCTCAACTACTACCACTTAGTAGCTGTAAAACTGGCTGAGTTATAGTAATTTTTGAGCCAATTAGCAGAGGTGGTCATCTTCAAGTGGGAAGACTCCAAAAGGTGATGGGTTGTTGTTACATACAGTGGTGTCTGCATGTATGTTACTCCCCTTTTCAGTTGCTGCTGGGATCCTGCAGCTTAACCAGACACAGCTGGTTTCACTCTGTCTCTTAATGAGCAGAGTACAAAACCAGGTGTGGAACTCACTTCTGGGCCCTTAAGAAGAAAGGAGAATGATAATGATCTGTTGAATTATCCTTTCTCTATTGGAGAGCTGAAAAGAGCTTTGGATAGAACAAGGAATAGTGCTCCAGGTAAAGATGAAGTGTGTTATAGTATGTTAAGACATTTAAGTGAGGAAGTTTTAAATAAATTAAATAATTTTATACATTAAGTCAAGTTAAAATAGGATATCATGTTTCAAAATTATGTAAAATAGAAAATGGAACCCCTCAAGGAAGTGTGGTAAGTCCAACATTATTTTCAGTTATGATTAACGACATTTTTAAAGAATTATCTATCAGTTTTGGTAAGTCACTTTTTACTAATGATGGAGCATTATGGAAAAGGGGAAGAAATGTGGAACATCTTATTGTTAAACTTTAGGAAGGTATAGATAAAGTGGGTAAGTGGGGGGTAAAGTGGGGTTTTAAATTTTCAATTGAAAAGACAAAAGTAATGTTTTTCACAAATAAGAAAATAGGGGTTGATAAAAAGTTGTATTTATATGGGAAAGAGTTAGAAAGGGTTGATTGGTTTCGGTTTTT
>NC_051446.1:6003483-6018324 GCF_001649575.2 Kryptolebias marmoratus | reverse complement strand
AAGTCTGGGAACGCATCGCCCTGCCTGCACTTTGCAATAAATCCATTCACACGTCCAACCATTGCAGGTGCTCCATCTGTGGTGATAGACACCAATTTGTACACTGGGAGCTGAGTTTTCTCGACAAAGTTTTTAAATGTCTGAAATATGTCCTCTCCTCGTGTCTGTTCTTTCATGGGAAGTGCTGTCAATAGCTCCTCTTTTGCAGTGAGATCACTAAAAACCATACGAATAAAAATGCACATCTGGGCTGTGTCACTCACATCTGTAGATTCGTCCAACTGCAGGGAGAAACACTCACAATCTCCAATGTCCTTCCACATTTGCTGGGTTAAATACTCAGCCATGGCTTCACAGCGCCATGTAACTGTATGTCTTGACAGCTGCAGAGCTTTAATTGAAGATAATATCTCTGCCTTATTTTTAAAGTCTCTGAACAATGAGTCAGCTGCTTCAACGAATGCTTCTTTCACCATCTCTCCGTCTTGGAAGGACTTATTGTTTTTAACAATGGCGTGACTCACGCGGAAAGATGCTTCGGTGGCGGCTCTCGCTTTTGAAGTTTGTTCAGTAAAAAATGACTGCTGTCCGGACAACTGGGATTTTAGTTCCTCCACCTTTCTCTTTCTCAGCTGGCTTTTCGGCGGGAAGTCCATGTCGTATTTTCCATGCATAGTCCGAAAATGCTGCTCCATGTTTCCCTTCTTTGGTATTGCGATGGCCGACTGGCAGATGAGGCAAACACACTTCGAAAAAGACATCGTGAAAAAAAAATCCACCTCCCATTCCGTATGAAAGTGGTANGGAAACACATTACTGGTTTATGTAGGTGGTGTGATGAAGTAGAAACAGTGGAACATGTTTTGATTAAATGTAGGAAATATGCAAGCCAAAGAAGATTATTAAAAATGGAACTAGGTGTTAGTAGGGAATTGAAATTTGAGAAGGTGATCGATCAGCTGAATAGTAGTGAGGGGAAAAAGAAGATTTTTCTTTTTTTTAAAAACACTGGGATCTTTAAGAGAATTTGAGGTATAGATGGTAGGAGTTAATAGAGGGCAGTAGTGCAACGTTAATGGATGCAAGCTGCCGTTTAAAACGTGAAAAAGAAGAAATTCTGGGCCCTTCTTTTTTGGGCCATTTGAGCTGCCTTGGTGTTGCAGCTTGTGGTTGTTGTACTGGCTGGTGTGCTGGGTATAATTGAGTCTTTGGATGTTTAAGTGATAGGTGTAGCCCTGGAAGTTCTTGGGGAACTAGGGCTTGGTTGTCATGTCTTTTTTTGTTGTTAGTTTGTGAGTTGAAAGAGGACCTGATTTGAGGGGTGACTGTTGTTGGACATTTAGTTTCAACTAGACGTTTGGGTTACAGCTGCGCGCGCGTGTGTGTGTATATCCTGCCCCCCTCCCCCCAGAGTTTCTGCAGAAATTCACCAGATTCCTTGCTTTTCTTTTTTTGTAAATAAATTATTCATTATTTCTTGGCTCCTCATTCCCTGGTCAACATAGATAGTGGTCTCCCCTTCACATCTCCTGCCTTGGGAACGTAACAGTGATAGACGTACACATAATGATCACAGAAAGTTTCATTGAATATGTGCAGTAGGTCATGAGATGATTTACTAACAGACAAAGAGGGTTGGTCTTTATAGTTAATGGCAAAGTTTTAAAAACAGACTTTGCATAATCAGTTATTGCTCAGAATAGGATTTGGATATGATTTTCAGCTACTACCATGCTAAATTTTAGCTCAGTACTTGTAAAATTGTTTGAATTATAGCTATTTTTGTGTTTGTTAAGGCTGCATAGCTGTGGAAGTCATATTGAATAGGGTTTAGTCCAAATGTAATCAGTTGTAATTAAAATCCACTGATTATATAATATCATTTCTGCTTTACCTTTAGGTGATAAGGAACTCCAGTGAGATTTTGGAACATGTTTTATAATGTTCTTGCAATCCCATGTCAAAAACATGTGATCACATGTGAATATATGTTAAATTCATGTGGGGTTTCTATGAGGTTTTTTTTTTATATGTGAGATACGAAATCTTGAAATTATCACTTTTTATACACATAATAGCTTGATAAACAATCAAGTAAATACACTTTATTCAACCTCATGGATTTAATATGTCAACTTTAGTTTGAAACAGGATCACACCTCAACCACACCACCTGGCTTTATACTGCCCAATTTTTTCAACAGTTTGTCTCATGTCTCAGACAGAGGATTTTCCATATCATGCTGGACCACATTCTTCTACCAGATAAAACAATTAAACCAGTTAACTACATTTAAGTTATTCAGACCACTTTATGCAATAAACCTTTCTGAAAGAAAGTTTTTATTTTGCCATGTAAGTCTACATAGACTGCATGCAGCCACAAACTGACGTTCAGAGGCGTTGCTAACACACTTTTAATAATTTATTGTGACAACTTTATCAGTCATCCTCACAAGAGTGATTAGGCCTTGTTTACTCAAAAAGAGCATTTACTTGAATAAGAAAATGAGTGCAAGTCCACATTATGAGTAGCTAGAGACAGAAGCAATTGATCCTAGGCTACAAGATTAAGGTTTTTTCTAGTTTACTGATACACTACTGTGGGTTCATAATTGTTCATAAGGAATAAGTTATGAATATATTTCTTAAACAGCATAGTATTTTAACATTTTTCAACAAAACGTTTGAGTTTTTAGACTTATTCTTAAAACACAAACTGTTTCTCATCAACATGGGTGTAAAACCCCCAGGATTACACCTGGACCAGTCATTCTGTGTTTGTCTGTCACTGTCACAGATATCTACTTTAATGTGTGCAAGCATGTTTGCTTATAGCACTGATAAAAGATAAGGAACAGAAAATTTACATCCAAGTAGCCATGTTTTATTCCAGTGTTTCTTATTGCTGAATACATTGTCGTTTAATCATTAATAAGTGATATTGTTCTCTAAAAATCATTCAACTGTCACATTGTATGTGATTGTTGAACTGGTAGTTTTATATTATTGTGGACAGAAAATTTGACGGAGCAGCATTAGGTCACAATTGTAGTTTTATAGATATTGCAGGTGCGGCCCACCCAAAGAAAAAAAACAAATAAAAAAAACGGGGAGATATACCACTGGACATTTTCTTCAACATGGTAGGCCCATTTTTCATGTCTGTAACTATCTGTATCAGCCACAGGTGGATCTTATTGATCTAACTCTGTGACTTCATACAGCGTGTCTGTGGTAAGTTTGCAAAAATTGGCTTCTGCACAGCTCTCTGAAGGTTTTAGTCAGCATATCCACAGCATTTCAGTCAGGCTGAGGTTCTGGATATTGACTGGACCACAGAAACAACTTGATTCTTTTTTTTCTCCCCATCCATTCTATTGTAGATTTGCTGCTGTGTTTGGAATCACTGACCTGTTGCACCAAAATTCAGTTTGGTCAAAGTTTTTATTGTCAGACAGATGGGCTCACATTTGACTATAAAATTGTTTGGTCCTCCACAAAGGAATTTATGGTTGACTCTGTGGTGTTTGCACGCTTATAAATGAACACACTGGATTGGATTTGATGTTGCTTTACTGGTGGAATCTTATGACATAGATATCATACTGTTAATATTTCTGCGCACCTTGGCACATCCGGTACTCAGTCTTTTTTGGTGCATTCACTGACAGTCTGTGACATACAGCGTATAAACACCACTGTACATTTCAGACATCATCACAACAAAAGGTCTTGAAATGAGTAGAACAAATCCATATAATTAGAAATGTCCACCATGCTTAACAGTTGGTATGGCCATTTTGTATTGATTTGTTTTGTTTAGTCTCTACCAGATGCAATATGACCAACCATCTCTACTTTAGTCTTTTTTTTTTCTTTTTTTTTTGAGGTTTATCAAACCTTCAAAATCTAGTAAGGACTGAACTATTTTTATTGTTGTGATGTGTGAAAATTCATAATAACAAAAGTATTAACTTTTTCTTTGGACTGTACCTAATCTCTTCATAAGTGCACACTAGCTGAAAAATAATTATAGCTTGTAATCGAAGAATCTATCTTTGATGCATAACAAGTAAGGTGTTCAGTTGAAGAAAAAACACCCTTCTGTTGAAATTATGAAAGAAAATATTACTCACTGCATTGTCCCATTTCATTTTGCAAATACAGCATTGTAATGCCCTGAGATTTGATTAAGATAATTAAGAAACTCTTCAGGTCAGCTAATTTGTTTTCTGCCTACCCTGCAGCTGTTGCTATAGTTTCACCTTTCATGTACCATGTTTTCCTTGAGTAACAGCAGTGTGGGGGAGTATGTGTTATCCTATCTGCATTGTTTAGATTCTCCTCCAAAACTCCAGGCTCTACTGTGCTGTCTCCTTAGCAACAATGCAAAGTATACAACAAAAGTGTTTTGGATTACTTCCAATGCAAGAAATATAGGGCAAGTTTATAGTTGATTTTTAAAGTGCATGGAACATGAAATCAATATTCCTCTTGGCAGAAAACTTTAGATGTTGCGCTGTTTGGCCTTTGGCAATTTGGTCAGGGGTCAACTCTTTGAGCATCCATCATGGGTATCCGCACATAGCCATGAGCCAAATTGTGCCCAAGACAAGCTCCAGCTGAGCGAGTCAGCCAGAGGAGATGAATGGGAGGAGTGGACAAGTTGTGGGAGAGATACAAATCACTTCCTGAAGAGCTGGTAGCCTATCCTTCATACCAGTGAGTGGAAGAACAGGGTAAAGAACAGGAAAATGCTTGATTTCAATTACATTTAAAAGGCTTATTTGGCTTCTTTTCTCCACCCTTCAGGCCTACTCTCTGTACTCTGGTTGTTTATTTTTATTTTTTTTTTAGTTAATTTTATTTTTACCCTTTTGTTGTGGTTTGATAAAACTGCCCTTCTTAGTTCAAAGTAGTTGTCAGAAGCAGTAATGCAGACAAACTCCAAATCATCCTTTTAATTGCCTCATTGTGTAATGAGCACATGCAGTCTTCACACTCACACACACACACACACACACACAAAACAAAAAAAAACGTACATTAGTGAATGAATTGTGTTATAATTCATTAATGGAAGGGAGGATAAGGATGTGGGAATACTAATTCCATTAACACTGCACTAAACATTACACTAAATTATTTGCCAAATTGGTGTCATTATTTAGAACAGATTTGTGAACACAATAGTCATTGAGGGAATGTTGACTTAGGCATAGCAGTGTAAGTAGCAACATCTTAGCTGTAAATGAGACAAATTACAATGTCAGTTGCATTTCACCATGCTTTCTCATATTCAGACATTCAGGATTTACCTTTAAATGGCATGGGATTAAGCAGCAACGTCAGATGCAGGTGGGCTGAGAGTTAATCATTTAAAGATGGTGCAGTGATTGCTTTGAGGCAAATTTCTTTCTTTGGAGATGGTGATTAATGTCTGGACTGTGAGGTCATCAGAGATAAGGCCCCTGCCATCTCAGTGAAGATAATTCAGAGCAAACTTTATCAAGGGCATAAAGGCAAGAAGAGAGAGCCAGACTCTGTGCATATGGCCATAACAAGATATTATCAGCCATTACACAACACAATCAATTACCTTATCCCTGCAGGGATCCTCATGGCAGGAGAAGGAAAAGACAGATCATGATTTGTCACAGGAAAGCTTTGAGAATTTACTCACTCCAGTGACCTACTTTCCTATATTGGGTAGTTTTTTTTTCTAAATCCAGACAAACTTTAGTAAACAAGAGCCATCCCTGTACATCAGATTTCTGGTACATTAGAAAATATGTAGATAATACAACAGTAACTTAAACATTTTGCTTCAAATTTGCCTCAGAAACACTTTACATTAATCATAAATCATGTCTGCTAAAAATATTATCAATTGTAGAAACTATTCCTAGATTAAAATGTTAACAATGCCTGTGATACAGGTCTAGACTGAAAGAAGTATTGTCAACAAAGTTTTCAAAGATCTTAGTTGGTATTTAGTTGAAATATTTTTAAAAAGTCCTGAATAGTGTTGTCCAGTTGCAAGATCAAATATTTGTCTCAGTGATCTGTCAAGATGCCTATAAAAGATTGGAAGCAAAAATTCCAAAGCTACATCTTGTGCAAAGTTAGTACTATGTAACGCACTCAGTCTTTCCAGTAGGACTTAGAAGAGGTATAATATGAAAGCATTTTCTGTGCTTTAGAGCCTATACTGGGATGTTGAAAGTCACTATCAACCCGCCCCTATTCCTGTCAAACAACAACTAATATTTTCTTTTTTTTTAATTTTAATAATATTTAAGTGCCAAAAAAGAAAGAAGGTTGTAGGCTACCTAAATAATGTAAACACTACTTTTGATTTTACAACCTTATATTGTCTGTAAACTTACAGTTCATTACAGATTTAATGTATACTGAAAAAAAGTATAAACACAACACTTTTGTTTTTGCTCCCATTTTTCATGAGCTGAACTCAAAATTCTAAGACTTTTTCTGAAATATTGTTCACAAAATTGTGTAAATCTGTTGGTGAGCACTTCTCCTTTGCCAAAACAATCCATCCACCTCACAGGTGTGGCATATCAAGATGTTGATTAGACAGCATGATTATTGCACAGGCTTGCTTTAGGCTGGCCACAATAAAAGACTGCACATCCTATCCTCTGTGTGGACCTCTGACTGGCAGTCTGAGCGCATGTTGGAGTGGGAGGCTGATCTTCCTCTTTTTCCTCCTCACAAACAAAAAATGTATCGTCCACTTCATTTTGAAAGTCTGGCTCATCTGACGTTAATCACTCTCTTTTTTTCCATCGTCACTACCCACAACTTTGCACCTTCATTTTTTTCTGTTTGTATTTTTTTTTTTTTTGGCACTTGGTAAATAACTTTGCACCTCACGCAGAAAGGAGGTGGTGACATGTTGGGCTTTTGTGACTCAAGTGCAACCAACAATTACGGACACAATGAGCTGGGTAAGTAAAAAGTTTATTAACAAACACTACAAATGACAGGGAGCTGAAGGATGGGAGACAGTTGGCCTGGATACACACTGGAAGACAGGCGGGAGGTTAACTCAGGGTGAGCATAAGGGGAATGTGCAGTTAGAGAAGACTGTTCTGGTTATGATTGGGAGCCCGGCAGGGGGGGCTTTGTATGCCTTTGTATTCTATCCATCTATATCATACACACATTCACAACTACTGTAATTAAATTCTAAGAAATAATTTAGTTTTCTTTAAAAACCAAACAGCTATTTGTATATGTTTAGTCCCCAAACTCTTACTCAAAATACCTAGTAAATGAACTTTTTCCTTAATTCTTTCAAACTCTCTCCTCATATATCTTCTTTCTCTTTCATATTTATGACATTATAATATAACATGCTGTACTGCTTTGTATTTTCCACAATAATCACATTTGCCAGTATTATGCTTTTGAATTTTAAAAAGTGTATAATTAAGTCCTGTATGTCAAAATCTTAACCTTGCTATCACTCTTTCCTCCTTTCTATTTCTTCTTCCATTTATTTTTTCTCCTATCTTATGAATTTTATAAAACCATCCTTCTGTTCTTCCTCCATCCCACCTTTTTTGCCATTCTTTCATCAATTTTTGTTTAACAATACTCTTTCCCTCAGATTTACTTGTTTTAACTGTAAGACTAATAGTATTTTGAATTTCCCTCTTTGCCATTTTATCTGCCCTCTTATTTCCTTCTACTCCAATATGTGCTGGAACCCACACAAGTATACCTATCAAACCCATATTTTGTATTCTGAATAATGTATAAAATATTTCTAATAGAATGTCCATCCTACTATCTGACTGATTATATTTTAAACTTAATAATGCAGAGCTCAAATCTGAACATATTATTGTTTTTAATGGCTTTGTCTTCTACCCATTATAATATTGCCAACATTTATCCTGTGTATACTGATAACCCGTCTGTAATTCGTTTTCCTATTTTTATATTGAATTCTGGTACTACAAAGGCTATTCCTATTTCCCCATTTATTTTTGATGCATCTGTATAAAATTGAATATATTGATTAAAAACTGTTCAAATATAACTGTACTGAATATTTATCTATGGTGTAAGATTTATCTTGTTTCTTTTCCATTATTGACATATCTACTATTGCTTCTAGTAAAATCCAAGGTGGTATAATTAGGGTTCCAATCCCGTGGAAGCGAGCGGACGGCGAATGCAAGGCATGGCCGTTCGCCTGCTCCCAGCGGAGTGGAACTTCCTTTAATTTTTGCGCCTCTTTCTTTTTCTCCCTGTGGTCAAATTTCAAGTCATTCTCCCGAATGACTTGAAATTTGGTACTTTGTTCAGACGTGGCCTGCCTACAAAGCACAAGAAATATCATTCGAGTTTGAGCTCCTCCTTATGGTAAATAAATGAAAACATGTTAATGCTAACCACAATAGTTGGTTTTTATTTTATTTTGGAAAAAGCATTAAACTATGGTGGATTCAAAAACTTGGACAAACAAAAGACATGATAATGGTCATCTGTGAATATTTTGACATTTCTTTGAGACATTATTGATTTTTAAAAAATTTCTGCATATATTTCAGTATGACTAGCACTGCTACGATGAAGGTTAACAATTTCTTTTATCAAAGCTGTTGAGTGTGGAAATTTCTTGAAGTGCTAACATTATTCCACATATACACATTGTGATGTGAGAATATTGTGGACATTTTATAATAAAGTTTCAATGTTTTTATGATTTTTTGTGTATTACCTGGACATCAAATGAAGTTATCAGTTTTTCATGAAGAATATGTTCATAGAAATAAAAGAAAATTATTCCACACGTAAGCATAGTCATTAGAGAATATTTTAGTAATTTTAGGAAGAGGTATGGATTTTTTTATGAATATTTATTTGTCTCGCTGTGGTATGAAATTACAGTTCACATTGTTTTAACTGAAACAGCATTGAAACTAGGGACATGGGGATAAATGCATATTATTACATATGTAGACTTGATAATCTGGGAATATTTTGGTAATTTCTTTATGTACTATTGATTTTTTTAATGAATTTAATTACTTGGTCAAGTGTGCCATAAAATGGAATTGAACAATTTTCTATTGAAAATGCATTTCGTCTAGGGACATGGAGATAAATGCATATTATTACAGATGTAGACTTGATCATCTGAGAATATTTTGGTATTTTGTGAATGAATAATGGATTTTATATGAATTTATTGCTTTGGCTGTCTTTGGTATGAAATGCCAGTTGGCTTTTCCTTCCCGAGCTTCCTTAAGAAATTATACCATTGCGTCTTACGGAGCGCCTTTGAGTATGCACCGTCCTCACAACTTTCGACTCTGTTCCCTTGCTGAGAGAGGCGGCGAAGCCACACCGGCGGGACATCGGGAATGGAGCGCGCAGATAGGGGTGAAGCGTGGAGGCTTGGAACCCGTTGATAACTGCTTGCAGTTCTAGTTGATATTGGTGTTGTTTGAATAATTTCTAAACTATTCATTTTAAATTCTTTTATTTTATTTTCAACTATTCATCCAAAACTCTTCATTTCTTTCTTTTCTTTTTCCCAACTTGGATTTAAAATTTCCCAAGCTGGATGATCTAAGTCAGGGGTGCTCACACTTTTTCAGCATGCGAGCTACTTATAAAACAACCAAGTCAAAATGATCTACCTACTAAATACAAAAATGCAAAACATATAACCATTTTCAAATTTATTAAAGATTCTTTGTAAGTACAATGTATGCTGATGTACTTTGCATAACTGAATAAGCCAATATTGCACAACACACATAATAAAAAAAATTTACATTTTTTGTAGTTACCCGAGTTTACTTTGATGATTTGCACTGAATTGAATCAGCTAGGGATGCATAGTCCGGACAGTAGCTGCTGACAGCCAGCCTCAAGCACATTTCCAAATGTTCATCAGTCATGGTGGAACGGTATTTTGACTTAATGATCTTCATGTAGGAAAAGGCTGACTCACATAANTAACAACGGTTTGTGTTTGTGAACGCTGTTTGCAACTAGCTCACTGGGTTGCTGCTGCAAATCGACAAACAGAATTTGTGAGGGAGTCTACAGATTGTGTCTTGACATCTGCAGGGATTCTCAATTTCTTAGCTTGACTCTCAGTTTTTACACTTGAAGTTTTAACGTGTTCAAAAAATTTGTGCGACAAATTTTCTCTCAAAAGGTTGTCCAAAAGGTTGCACTGGCTTAAAATGTAATAAAAGGGGTGTAAAGATGCTCTTTTAGGCATGATCTTTAAATATCATCTGATGACATTGAAACACATAACAGCATTTATAAATAAAGCTGAAGAAAGTGTTAAAATGTATATAAATGTCACTCCCTGTGGTGCATTAACAACACAACAGATGCCATCAAATTAACAGCACAAAAATGAAACTAACAATCATAATAGTTTTCTAAAGCTGTTTTACGACTTCATTAAGGTTAAAGTTCATGTATTGTGTAATTTAGATTCAACTCTAGCTCAGATTCTTTAACATGCTCTGGTTGATCTCCAGAACCCCGTATCCAGCTCTTCAGTTTAGTCATTTTGCGCCGACCCACCAAAGAATTGCTGCTTCTGTAGCATCAGTTTTGTTTTTTTGCTTTGGGAGATAAAAGAGAAATAACTGATGCTAAAATCAGCAGTAGCACAGAACCACCACTAGAAAAATGTCCTAAGTCAGTCTGCTTATACTTCAGGCTTTAAATTACACAATATTTGTTCTAAGAACTCAATTTTGAGGTTGGAGCATCATCATCATTTATAATTCAGTAAAATTGCTTTGCATTTTCTCTTTCTCTCAAAGCAATAACATCGGCATGAATTTCCTTTACAGTCTTGCTCCTGACAACATTTACATGTGAAAAGACATCTGGAAAGCCATTAGCCGTCTTATCAAATAACCTAAGCATATTATAGAGCTTGGCATCATGGCACCATAGTCTCTGTTATACCATTTGGCTTTTTTTTTGCATTTCCAGGCATTTTATGAGCACATTCTCATTTTGGATATTCCCATGGGTCTCGCACGTCTAAGGTAGTTCACTTTGTGAGGAAAAGTTCAGAAAAAGGCCAGTAGCAGCTTTTGTGTTTTTGCATGCAGGCAATGAATAAATGTACGATGAATCACGCAACTGACACAAACAATGAAGCTAAGATCAAAGACAAACAGGTTTTAATTTATTTAATTTGGTCAAAGAGAGTCTCTGTATAATGCATTTAGTCTGCAGCAACTCGGAGCCTCTTCATGCTAATAAAAAATAACCAAATTTCACAATTTTCATTGAAATTGATTTGGATGGCTGCATTTTTCAATTTATTTTGGACTTAAATTACATCCAGTCTAGATTGCAAATCTATTAGCAAACTTGATTAAAATTAATTAATGTCTGGTATGATAACACACTTTAGACATTTGAAATAAAAAAAGAAGTTACATCAAAATTTAAGCTAATTTCTGAAAATTTATGAAATTAATTGCCACAAAATTTAACAGAATTTTTACCCAAAGAAAAAAAAATTAAATGAAATAGAACTGAAGACATCTGCTACACACATTTTTTCCCCCAATGGGCCTGATGTTTAGAACTGGTTGTGTTTTCTTTACGCACATCTCTCACTGTGAAGTTAGCATGGTTTTTATTTATTTATTTTTAAGTAGCCTAAATTCAGTGAAGAATCTTGTTAAAGAATTTTGTAAAAAAAAAAATCTGATATCTCTGAACATGTCTGGAAAATAAGCTTTTTCTTATTAGTTTATTTTGTTAAATAGCATTTATTTGAGGACAGCTGTAAGTGAAGCTGCATGAAACTTCCAAATCATGTCCAATAAAAATGTTTTTCTAGAATTATTTTTGTACAACTGTAAATAAATCAATCTTTTTTTGTCGATGTTATAACATGGCAGTTTAATAAAATATACCCTCGTAAATCCACAGCAGCAAAAACGTCAGAAGATAAGGTAAATATTATTTAGGGACTCACACACACTGAGCTGAAGCTTTATGCATAAACCATGAATACGATCACGTGTGTTTTGTACGCCAGTTTTCATGAGAGTTCTTCTGGTAGAGCTGCGCTGGAAATGAGCAGCTTGTTCCATAATCTGTTGTCTTCATATTCTTTGTCGTCAGCAACAATTTACAAAACTCTTCTACTCCAGCTACTTTTGTATTCAAAAATTACAATAATTGGCAGCAAATACATAATTAGTCTGAATATTTTCAAGGATTAATGACCAAAAGTCATCAGATGTTTCCAGTTTCTACAATTAAGCCCAACTTTGTGTTGGAGGCATTTACTGTATTAAACATTCAGATTCTTTACTGAACTACTTCCAGTTTGCCACTAAATACATAAATTTTCTTTTACTTACTTGCAAATGAGTTTTATATTAGCAGTTTTATTCAGATTACTGGCCGTGGACAGCTGTGACTCTGGACACAGAGGGTCCCTGCAGGACGGAGCCATCAAGCGCATCCAAACTCTGGAGACACATGGTTCTCCTCTCCGGTTATCTCAGAATCTGATTGATTCAAATCGACTCGTGGTCCATTCCTGGCTCTCGATTACAGTTTCTGCTGTAGAAACTCTGACAATATCCACCAATTCATCGTTTTATGGCGTTCTGACTCCTTATTGTATATAAAATAATTTAACATGTACCTGGACACTTCCTCATTTTAATATTCTATGCTACATCTATAATTACTACTATGTTATTTGTTCTTAAAATTATAAAATTATACAGTAAATGATACCATTGAGTCTATTACCTGCTGACATTAGGTTTAGTGAGTGAAAGATTAGAAATATTTCACTAAGATGGACAAGAGACCAAAAAGTAACACATGTGCGTGACCAACAATACACTCAAAGATAATTGGGGAAACAAGCTGTCACACTGTCAGTATGGTGACATGTTGATATTTGAATTTGCTGCACGAAAGCCACGCGTTTTACACAAAGAGTAGTGTCAACCACACGTCTGCTCCCACGCGCACGACAGAGGGTAACAACGTGATGTGGCCCTGCTAATCCATCTGGTCATCTCCGGGGTCAGCACTGACACGCATCTCCACCGTTCTGACATGGACGTCCCCTGTGTGCTGTTCTGCAGCTGCCACCTCGGTGTGCACCCCACACCTACACACAGACAGGTTGACAGGTCACCGGACAGACAATCAGGGACAAAGACATTGTTCTGTCTCAATAAATACTTGCTAGTAGAGCTCGTCTGCTCGGCTTCTACATGAGTTCACTGCATCGTTCAATCCTAATTGTTCTGCAGACTCTTTAATGAAATGTAAAGGCCTAGCATTCTTTAAAGGAATGCATATCTTTGTAAGAGTTTTAGACTACAATCATCCTTTGGTAAGAAATAACAAATTATGGCTTTTTTCATCAAACTGTGAAAACAACATAACCCGTTAGCTTTCAGAGTAGGTGTGTCAGCTACTACCACACCAAATTTGAGTTCAGTGTCTGTGAAGTTCACTCAGTGAAAGCCATTTTTGTGTTTGCTAATGTCTATTTCAACCTGGAGAGACTCACGACAAAGAGAAGCTGCAATTAAATGGTTTTATTTGACATGAATGACATAAGATATTTGGCGCTCGGACCTCGGCGGAAGACACGAGTGTCGACAATAGCAATGTGCTTTGGCGAGAAGCTCAGGTTGTGCATTAGAGGCGTCTTCCCCGGGCCGGACACTGGTGGTGGGGGTTGAAGAGGGGAAGGAAGCTTGAGGGAGCTGGGAAACTGGGGGTGGAGAAGGGGCGGAGGTGGGCTGAAGTTCGGCCGGCGAATGGATGGGGCCATGATGGAAGTCCTTTTAAACGAAGGCTTGCTCGCTGATTGGATACGCTGGAGGCGCGGTCGGATGCTGATGGGCTGAGATGGAGGCCCGGTCTGTTGCTGATAGGCTGGAGTGGAGGTGCACGACGCAGCGATTAGATGCAGGTGAGGCTGAAGCAGGTCTTCCAGTCTGAATTTACGCCTAGGCTTCATTTCTCCCATCGGTACTTCTATTGGTGCTGTTGATGTGGTTTTAAATGCTCCAGTACATAATCTTAGTGCCTGATGTTTAATAATGTCTAATTTAATCAGCTGTGTTTTAGCTGCAGATCCATACACTATACAACCAAAGTCTATATTAGATCTTATCATACCTGTGTAAATCTGTTTGTGATTTCCTATCTGCTCCCCAGCCACTGCCAGCCAAGCATCTCAAAATATTTTGGATTTTCTTACATTTATCAACAACATTTTGAACATGTATATTCCATTCTAATTTTTCATCACACCATAATCCTAAAAATGTTATACACTTTACTTGCTCTAATTCTTGGTTTGATAATTTTAATTTAATTTTCTTGTTTATTTTTTTCTGATTTAAATATCACTACTTTTGTTTCTTCAACTGAAAACTTAAATCTCCATTGCAACGCCTATTTCTCTTTTTCAATAATAACCTTTTGTAACTTATTTACAATGAAATCTACATTTCCCCCCCTTTTCTAAACAGCTCCATCATCTGCAAAAAGTGAACATCCCATTTCTTTTCCAATATCTTTAAATACATCATTTATCATAATCAAGAACAGTAACGGACTTATGATACTCCCTTGCGGAGTTCCATTCTCTGCTATATTTTTTCCTGAGATTTCCTCACTAATTAGGCCCGAGCAGCGACAGCGCTGCGAAGGCCTATTGTATTTCGTGGATTTCTTCATTATTATTTTTCCGCCACTTTACGCGGCTCTTTGGACGACTTCCCATATTCAAAAACTCACCAAACTTCCCCGAAA
>NC_051446.1:5999649-6001617 GCF_001649575.2 Kryptolebias marmoratus | reverse complement strand
CGTAGGAAGGCGAACCCTCAGAACATGCCACAGTAGTCGTAACTATCCGGACTGAAGGTGATTTCGGACGTTTTCCCAGAGCGCCACCTAGTGGAGGGCGCGGGAAGTGCACGGGAAATGCGCGGGAAGTGCGCGAGAGCGTAGAGGGCGGTCGCCAGAGTTCCCGCGGTCGCCATAGGCCGAAGCGGCGCTGAGCTGCGAGGGCCGTCCAACGCTGCTCGCAGCTTTAATTCTAACTTGTATTTTCATATTTGTTAAAAAGTCTTTAATCCATTTAAATAGTTTCCCTTTAATGCCCAACTTGCATAATATAATTAATATCCCTCAACCCACATCATATTATATGCTTTTTCTATATCAGAAACTACTGCCACTACACTCTCCTTATTTACTTGTGCTCTTCCAATTTCATGCTCTAGACATAGTGTTGGATCATTAGTACTCCTCCCTTTTCGAAAACCACTTTGATATTTTGACATATATGCTTTATTTTTTAAATAATATACTACTCTATTATTAATATTTTTTCCATTATTTTACATAAATTTGATGTTAGAGCTATTGGTCTGTAATTTTCTGGATTTGAATGATCTTTTCCTGGTTTAGCTATTGGTACTATAATTGATTCCTTCCAGTTCAGCGGTAATTTTCCCTCCTCACAAATTTTATTATATAATTGTAATATTATATCTTTAGATTTTTCACTGAGTTGCCTTATCCTTCTATAGCAAATTTGATCTGTACCTGGTGCTGTATTTTCTGTATTGAGTGCAAAATTCAGTTCAGCTTTTGTAAACTCAACATTTAACAAACTATTTGTTTCTTCAACACTCTGTTATAAATCTTTATATTTTAGTTTTGTATTTTCTCTTTCTTTTCTTCCCTCTTGACTAATATTATTTGAACTATGAATTTTACTAAATATTCTTGCCAATATTTCAACTTTATCTTCATCTTTTATTATATTTGTATTATCTATTTTTAATATAGGATATTAAAACACTCACTTTATGCCTTTCATTCTGTTAATTACTTTCCAAATTTTTCCAATTTTATTTTCTTTCCCTATTGTACTACAAAAATTTTTTTCCAATATTCTTTTATTGCATTCTTAATAGTTCTCCTTACCATTGCTTGCTTTCTTTTATAATCAATTAAATTTATATAAATTGGATTTGGCGTCTGTCTCAGGGAACCTGCTTCTCTAAATACTGCTCTATGATTACTCCAAATGAGTGCCACCTGGAGGCTCCACCTGCCAATCACACCCTGGAGGGGAGAGGTACAAAGCAGAACACCCACACAACCCAGGGAATACAACAGGTGGTGCAGTTTGTAACAGAGTTGCAAGTACTTTATCCTTAGCTCAGATCTGCCCATCTTTGTAATTGTCTCCTGCACTAAACCACTTCAAAAATAACAATTGTCAGAAAAAATGTAGGATCAATGATTTGTCATAAGTCTGATTTTATTTGGCCTATCAACACAATTTAAAAACTGGTGTATAGTTTAAAGTCCATATTTTCTACACAAATTGAAGCTGAGTTTATCATGAGTTCAGTTCTGCCTTGGTCTTTCCACCCACTCTCCCTCCCTTCCCTGCTGATTATTCATTGCCACCACCTGTGCTGCTCTCTATTTAAACACCTGCTCTTCACCTGCTCAGTGTGAAATCATCTGCCTTGTCAAAGCTTTCAAGCCTGAGTCGGGTTTTGGCGGGAAGCGGAGGAGGAAGACGCCAGAAGCTTGCGGAGTTGACAGAGCAGGATTGACACAGAGATAGCTGATCTTGGCGGTTGGCATAAACTGGTTTGTGACTGGACTGCTATGGCGACTCAAGTTGAGGATGAGGGAGATGATGAAATGGATTTTGGTGAATGGACTCCAGTGCGTGGTAGTAGAGGATCAGGAAGAGAACGAAGTAGAAAAGAAGAGAGGTTGTTGGAGACACAAAGTAGCAAACGGAGT
>NC_051446.1:5991446-5995756 GCF_001649575.2 Kryptolebias marmoratus | reverse complement strand
TCAAATGAGAAGAACAGAAAGAATAAGGAGAGAAGAGATCATTATTTCACGGTTTAGAATCGGACATACTGGACTAAATAGGTCATTATTTATGATAGGGAAACATCAGACAGGGAAATGTGACTGCAGGGAAGATGAAACAGTGGAACATGTTTTTTTGAGTTGTAGGAATTATTTGATGCAAAGAAATAAGTTAATTAGAAACTTTAGTAGCATGAAAATGAAATTTGATATTGTTGATTTATTACAAAAAGATTCAGGAAGTAAAGGATGTGAGGCCTTGTTTTATTTTTTAAAGCAGTGTAAGTTGTATAATAGAATATAGTTGTTGGGTTTTTTTTGTTTTTTTTTTAGTCATGTGGTCCACACTCCTTACCAGTTGGTGGCGGTAATGCTTACCTAAAGTTTCTTGCCAACCGCCAATGAAACTCAACTAGAAGAAGAAGAAGCTTTCAAGCCTTCCTAGTCCAAGTGTTTGCCAGCCTTTTGACCCTGTCTGTCCTCAACCACTCTCTTGCCTTGCCCGTACCTGTCCGTGAGAAGTTTTTGATCTCCTGTTGCCGAACCTGGCCTGACTCTGATTAAGGTGACTGGATTCTGGATCTCCGCTGCCTGAGAGACCTTCTGTGTATGACACTGGACTTCCTACAGACCACGAATTATTGGATGGTGGATACAAGAGGCTCTGCTCTGCAGCAGCAGGATTCTTGGATCCAAAGAGACCCCGAGCCCTGGTAATCTCCCACAGGTTGTTTTTTTTTGTTATTGTTTTCTGGCTTTCATCCTGTCAGGCCTCACCCCTGTTTTTGTGTTTCAGGACAAAGCTTGGCCACTCCAGACACCATCTCTTTTTGAACTTTAATAAACATTTTGTCATTTAATCCTCGTCTCGGCTGTGTGTTAAGTTCTGGCTCTTTTTCCTCCTAACGTTACAGAGTTTCTGCAATGCTATGTTTTTCCCAGTACAGTGATTGAAACGGGTAGTGTGATTTGGACATGCTGGTGCATCCATTGACACCTGAGGGTTAAGGTATTGATAACTGTTTGGCTAAGTTAAGAATGGTCATATAAAAAAAATAATTTAACCCTTTGATGCATAACATGGGTCAGAAGTGACCCGGCTGAGTTTTTATCGTCTATATCTTTGCAATAAAATAATTTGATAATTCAGCATTTAAGGTATTCCTCAGTTAACTTGTTTTTGATCATCATACATCCTTAATTTATTTTTTCCTTTCTTACTTTATGTATAAAAACCCTTTTTGTATCACTACCCTTCTAATGCACAACATGGGTCAAAAACGACCCGCATTCTTTTTACAGGTTACTTCATGTATGGTTGAGTGTTCCAATGATATACTTTTGAAATAAATTTTATCATTTACTTTTCCAAATATGCAATAAATATCTTGTTTTTGTTTAGCACAAATCATTTTTATTTTTCATTTCTTAAGTTATGAACAAGCACAGCTTTTGTAATTCCACATTAAGTTTATACACATGGGTCAGAAATGACCCGCATGCATTTACTACAGCATTTGGTGGGAACTGTGAACTGTATCAGATATTTCACAGCTCAGCACAGCACCCTTTGTCCATCTAATACATGTAAGTATTGTTTTTCAATTGATCTAACATTACCTTTGAAAAAAATTGATCATGTTTACGTTACCTTGAGAGTGAGTTGATTACTTGTCAGAAGGTTACAAGTAATTACAATTTGCTAGCTAGCTGTGGACATATTCTACTTTAGTTAGCTAATTTTATTGTAGTTACCTTAGCTAAGTATATTGCTAGGCAACTAAGCAAAGTAGTTAGTGAAGCTACTTATCCAAGTCAGCAAAATATAACTATGTATGTTTGTGTATTCTGTGCATCTGAAATTATTATTGTGTATTTGATTTTCTTTATCCAGAGTATGGCTGCTCATTTTACTGCTGCAGGAAGAACCAGATGAGGAAGCAATTTGTCCTGGTTCAGAGTCAGAAACCTCTGATGATGATGATGACCCAGGCTATTTGACACAGGGTCAAGCTGGAGTTGTGGGTGTGTCTGGGAATCCAGCTCTATTACATGAAGAAGACTCATCTGATGATGCAGAAGAGTCATCTGATGAAACTAAGACCCAGTCCAATAGATTCAGTAAAAATGGATCTTACTGGAATGAGAATTCCCCCCCCCCCCCCCCCCCACTCAAGAAGCCATAACCTTCTGAGGAGCTGCCTAGGACATACACCTGGATCCAGAGCTAATTTTGCCAGGTTGTCAGATTAGTTTTGATGAAAGATCAGATTTGAAATGTTATTTATCAATAATTGCATCAGTTAAAATGAAATAGCCAGACCCCAAATCACTACTTCAGGCCTCAACAAGGCCTGAGCAGCACCTCAACAAGAAGGCAGGTTAAAGCCCAGAGCCTGTTAAGGGTCGGTAGTCGGCATTCCATCCAAGGTCCCCTGAGGAGTGGTGATATTTACAGAGGATCGGCAATGATGCAGCAGTAGTCAAGGGACGGGCAACACACAAACTGGAACAAAAAGTTATTTCTCAACTTAAATTTCTCTTTAAGGTTTTTTCTTTCTTTATCTATTGTCTGCTTGAGTGAGCAAGAAAATGCTTTTCTCAGGTTATAAAATGAAAGACAAAACATGGGGAAGAAAGGTTTTCACATGTTGAACACAAAAACAAAGTAGGATGAACTGACTGTAGACAAAGTTTGATAACAATAAAGACATTCAAATTGCTGGGGGATTGGAAGACCTTGTGGTTTTAGAAAGGTTCTATCTCAGTGTGTCCAAAGATTTTTTTGTTCACTCAGTGAGTACAGTTCTCCTGGGCTGCTCCCTTCTTTAGGGGTTTCCACAGCAAGCAAAATTGCACAAACAATTTGGCAATTGTTTCACGTCAGATGCCCTTCCTGCCACAACCTGGGCTCAAACCTGTAACCTTAGGATTGCAAGAGTGCAGCACTGACCACCAAGCTGTAAAAGCACTTGAATAATTTCTGAAAATAAATATCTACACACAAAAATAATCAATTTTTCAACAGGATTCCTAATCAAATATCTAATTTTATCAAAGAATCTCATTATTTATTTACATGTAAATTTACATGTAAACAGTCTATGAATAACTGATTAGACATCCACAAGGGTATACAGCTGTGTAGGAAGGTACATGAAATATGATAGAGACGTTATGAATCATTAACAGTTAAAGTATAAACCTTGGCGCACCATCCTCAATAGGGAAAATATTTTTAAATCTATTGTTTATATGTTTATCAGTCTCAAAAAAGTTGTTACCCTACACCAGGGATTGGCAAATTTATAACATGAAATGGCTTTTTGCCAAGTCTTCCACATCAACTAGATGTATGCACAGTATCTCTATTCTGTTGTGTTATGTGAACCATGCCTTTTTACGTGAGTTTTGAAAAAAAAAAGTAAAATTATGCTAATTAATAGAAAACTTGCAAATGGCCCAAAGAGCCATTTTGACCCGGTTTCCACAGAGAAGAAAACACTGGGAGCCGAAAATACTTTTTGACATCTAAAATGAAAATAAAACTATATATTGCTTTTTCTTACCTGTACACTTTGTATAAACAATTATAGTGTGTTGCTTATGAAATCCATTAAATGCTACAGAGAAAATTACCTTTTATTTATGTAATGAACACATTATAAACATTTTGAATCCTTAAAAAAGTAATTTAAATAGAAGCAACATGCCGAGTTGAATGTCTCTTTCAAATGATTAAAAAAGCTGAACTTAAATTATCCATGTAGCAAACAAAAGCAAAAACTGCTGTGCACTGTCATCCTTATATTGCCTTTGGGCTTTCGGAGCGTGTAGCGGAGCCTAAACCTGAATTAAAAAAAAAAAAAAAAAAAATTAGGGGAAAAAAACGCACTATGTCACTAAACAATGAAAAATACATTTTTGCAAAATATCTGCATACATCCTCTCCCTGGGCTGCCACCTTATCGTGGTGGAGGGGTTTGAGTGTCCCAATGATCCTAGGAGCTATGCTGTCAGGGGCTTCATGCCCCTAGTAGGGTCACCCAAGGCAGACAGGTCCTAGGTGAGGGATCAGACAAAGTGCAGCCCAAAGACCCCTTATAATGTTTTTTAATATTACACAAAGTGTTCCTCCGCCCGGATGCGGGTCACCGGGGCCCCACTCTGGAGCCAGGCCTGGAGGTGGGGCACGTTGGCGAGCGCCTGGTGGCTGGGCTTTCGCCCATGGAGCCTGGCCGGGCACAGCCCGAAGAGGATACGTGGGTCCCCCTTCCCATGGGCTCACC
>NC_051446.1:5960749-5988847 GCF_001649575.2 Kryptolebias marmoratus | reverse complement strand
CACCTCCCTGGTGAGGTGTTCCGGGCACGTCCCACCGGGAGGAGGCCCCGGGGAAGACCCAGGACATGCTGGAGGGACTATGTTTCTCGGCTGGCCTGGGAACGCCTTGGGATTCCCCCGGAGGAGCTGGCCCAGGTGGCTGGGGAGAGGGAGGTCTGGGTCTCCCTGCTTAGGCTGCTGCCCCCGCGACCTGACCCCGGATAAGCGGAAGATAATGGATTGATGGATGGATCTGCATACATATTTATTTTACCTGGTTAATGGGAATTCTGCTCCTGAACCTCTGCGCTCAGCGTCTGCAAATCGGGGTTGTACGAAGTCACTTTCACCTTTATGCAAGACTGTAAGCTGTGTTGAGGAGACAAAATATCACCTAAATGAAACTCAAACTCTAAAAAACCTCTCCTCACGACGGACCGGAAAATGCACAGAGAAACCAGGAGTCAAAAATGGTCAGAAACAGTATCTTTAGTTTAAAAGATTTATTAGCCTTAGTACTAAGGGAGGCACTCCTTACCAGCTCACAGCAGGAACACCAGAAGATGTCTGAGCTAAATCACTAAAACAGCATTTTAACCTGAACAAAGAACTGGCCCATCCTCATTCATCTCTCCGGAACCCTGTATATGGACTTGTTTTTCTCCATCTTCTGCAGGTGTCCTCCTTCTGAAGGGTTCCGGCTTCTGCTTAGCTGACTCCCCCAGATCGCGTTATCTTTGTGCTTGGTACAGGCAGTCACATACGCCATAAACTCCCATGACCTCGCCAGCCAGTGCAGTTACACTCATCCTCAGGTTAATACAATCAATAGAATTACAGAACATTAATACATTATTCTAACTGGTAAAGAGTGTCTATATTATAGTTTCACTTCACAAGACTAATGGAGAAACTATTTAGTTTATACGATTTAATAAAAAACGATCGATGTGACACCAATGATTTGTAAAAATACTGTAAATATTTTATAAAACAAACAAAAAAACATCAGTACGTCAAGGTTTACGCTACATCAGCTCGTCAACGAGATTCAATCGTAACACAATGCCATAACACCAGCCCTGACATGGTCTGTTTCGGTACGTTTTTGTATGTCAACTAAACTTGTGTAAAATAACTCTGCGAATACGGCTGTATCATATTGTGCCACGTGTCGCGCGTCAAACCGTCACACTGAGCCATATGCCGTAGTTTGTTAAAAGTAACATCATCCAAAGACTGAAGAATGCCCATTGCTTCACATGTGACTTCTTCTATCAGGGGCGCGAGTTCGTATTGACAGCGTTCGAATGTTACGATTGGAACGGTTGGGACTGGCTTGTCCAGTCTCTTCCAAATGTTCGTGAACACAGAGATCGTCTTTTGACCTAATCGTTTCACTTCGTCTAATCTGTTCCTGACTCATCTTTCCAAACTTGATGTAGTTGTACGTACTTTCAGGAATGACGTGGTCTTGTCTTAAAATACGCAACAGTTTTGGTAATATGTCACCTAGACGAGTGTGATTTATGTAGCAGTCGCTGTTAATACGTATATATTTCTCAATATGAGCCATTGTGATACAGTCGCGGTCTCGTAAAAATGGCTACACAAAATGTCTGTAGATGTGTCGGGAAAGGTAAATATTGCACACGTGTGCTACTTGGACTTATCACCGGTTAGTGTACGATGTGTTAATAAACATGGTGCTACATACAGCGCGATATTGCTCCGAGCCGCCTATCAACTCGATCGCTTTGTCGTCGCCTATGCGCTCTGTATACGAAGCGTCGCCGTTGCAGCGAGTGCAAATTGTGTTGAGTTTCACTACTTTTTCGGCCAGGGGAATGATATTCAAAATAGAACCAAACGGTTTTCTCTGTAACGTACCGTCCACGTAGCGTGACAAAGCTTATATTGTTGGAAAGAGCAGAGCTTCGTGTTTACTCTGATATTCAGTTTGTGTGGGTTGGATCATGATTCGCTGACATTGCTGTGTGTTTTACCAGATTAGCTTGTTTAGCATCTTTTTCATGTTTTGCGTTTAGCTGCTTAGTGCTAAAGCTGGGTGTTGTTGATGTGGAAAATATTGTTTCTATCATTTAGAGGAGCGTTTGCCTGTTACTTTGATATCCAATATGCATATATTTGTTAATGTATAGCATTTGTTTTGATTGATCTGAATCGCAGAAGTGCTGCTGGCCGCGGTACCAGGGCCTTTGGTTTTCAAAGGGTTAAAAATCTGCAACCCAATTTTAACTTTTGATTTTTCTCTTCACCCTCTGAAGAGTGGACTAAGGAGTCACGCACATACAGGGAATGTGTGTGGGAATACACCCCTCCCTTTTCTTTACTCTCCCTCAAGTGTCCAGGAGGACAACAGTTTTTCTCTTATATGGCATTTCATTTTATCTTTCTGTATCTGAAGTTCACCTCACCGTGCACCTGCAGTTCAAAACATACACAGATCAGTGACAAAAAAAGACAATTCATATCTTTTCTGGGCATTATATCTTCTTACAGGAATTTCATTTCAGAATATTCCATCTTGGAGAATCTTTTGAGGAGTCTCAGTGAAGAGGACTTCAGGTTGCTGATACTATCCAATGGTCTGCGTAAGCTGAATCTGCTTTCACTTAGCTAAAAACCTGCACTTCAGATTTCCCCCACATTGATCCAAACACACCATTTGTTCAAGCTGTAGATGAGGAAAACGGACGCATGACATCAGTTCTACTTCTGTTCTATTATCCTTTCAGAGAAGAAAACTTCCCATCTTTCAGCTGCAAGATGGCTCAGATATACATCAGTTCTCTTGGACATTACTGTCAAATGCTGCACTGTTCTTAATCTAGATCAGGCATGTCAAACTCAGTTTGGCTCTGGGGCCGGATCCAGACTTTCTGTTCTCAGGTGGGCCGGATCAGTAAAAGAATGTCAACTCCAACTATTTAGCTTTGTTTTTCAGTACTATGCTTTATCATTCAGCCTACATTTGTAGCCTACCCTACATATTATAATCACGGATGACAAGGGATCTTTTCTAAGCACAACACATTTATTCACAAACAATGGAGAAAAAAATGATTTTCATGTTTGGCATTGAATGTGTTAACAACTGGTTTATTTTAACAGTTGAGTGAATGCAGTTTTACACCTGAACCAACTCACCACACTAAACAAACTCAAGTGGGAGCTATGAAAAAAAATGTTTTGCCTTAATTGTCATACTGCTTTGAAATAATAATAAATAAAAATACAAAATAAAAGTTTTAGCAGTGCATGGGCAATAAGATTAGACTACATCAGCTCAAACTACTAGGCTGGGCCTACTGAAGCTGAGAATAAACTGCACAATATTAATTGTCTTTAATATGAAACCAGATTAATCTTATTTTTAATGATCTGTATTCATGAGTGCAAACAAATGTCGTGTCATCACACTTTTTTCTCTCTCTCACTGCACTCCTGCAGTCTACTTGCTGCTGCTGGCTCCTGAAACTTGGCATCTTTTTGCCTTTACAAGTGCGTCGATATCAGGTGTCAAATCCTGAGTAGCAGCACATTTAACAATGTCATTCAAGTGTTCATTTGTTAACCTTGAGCGCTGCTTTGTTTTATTATTGTTCATCACGGAGAACACCTGTTCACAAAGATAAGTAGTCCCAAACATGGAGAGAACCTTTGCAGCCATGGCTGTTAATTTGGGGTAACCTGGCACAAGATACTGATAAAACGTATCCAATCCCACGGACCCAAATTTATCCTTCATAGCGGAATCGCACTGCAAGTCAATAAGCTCGAGCTGAATGTCAGCTGGCACATCAGAAGGCTTCACTGTAAATGGCGAGCGAAAAAAGCCGAACTTGTTCTCAAGTTCACTGAAAACCTGAAACCTCCGCTCAAACTCTCGCAGCAAATCTGTTATGTTGTCTTTATATTTATCCAAATCGGGACGATCCGGTGCCTTCGGACGCACAGCTGTGAGACATGAGAAGTGCGTGGTGTCACCGCTGGATAGCTGCGTCTCCCACAGTGACAGTTTCATCTTGAACGCACTTATGCTGTCGTAATATTGAGTGACAACTCTGTTACGGCCCTGCAATGTAGTGTTAAGTGTATTCAAGTGTTGCGTAATATCAACCATGAAGGCAAGATCCTGCACCCATTCCTTGCATTGAAGTTCCTTTACTGGGCGTCCCTTCTTCTCCATAAACTGTCCAATTTCGCCTCGTAGCTCAAAGAAGCGCTTGAGTACTGCACCTCTGCTTAACCAGCGCACGTCAGTGTGGTATGGTAGGCCAGCATGAATGTCATGATCACTGAGAAATGAGTCAAACTGGCGGTGATTTAGACCGCGAGCTCTGATGAAATTGACAGTTTTCACAACCACGCTCATAACATGGTCCATTTGCAGTGTTTTGCAACATAACGCCTCCTGGTGCAAAATACAGTGAAATGCCCAAAACTCCTGTCCTCCATTTGCGGTCTGTACTTTGTCACGGAATTTTGTGGCAACGCCTGCTTTTCTCCCCACCATTGATGGCGCACCGTCGGTCGCCAGGCTCACAGCACGGGACCAGTCCGCATCCACCTTGTCCAGAGCTCTAACGAGAGCGCTGAAAATGTCATCAGCTGTTGTGGTGTCATTAATGGGCACCAATTCAAGCAGCTCCTCGGTGATGGTCAAAGTTTCATCAACACCTCTAATGAATATGGCCAGTTGAGCAATATCTGTGACATCGGTGCTCTCATCTATTGCAATTGAAAATGCGATAAATGATTTGATTTTCTCTTTCAATTGGCTGCTCAAGTGACTTGAGAGTTCAGTCACCCGATCTGCGACAGTGTTCCTCGTTAGACTAATATTGGCAAAGGCAGGTCTCTTTTCAGGGCACACGACTTCTGCAGCCTTCAGCATGCATGTTTTTACAAACTCCCCATCAGCAAATGGCTTGGATGCCTGCACCAGCTCGTTGGCAATAATGTAGCTGGCTCTTACAGCCCCATCAGCGATATCGCGGCTGCGCGTAAAAGCAGACTGCTGTTTCTTCAGACCAGCGACCAATTTGTTTATCTCGTCTTTTCTTATTTGTCCTTTCAAGTGGTCATACTTGTCTTTATGATGAGTCTCGTAGTGACGCCGAATATTAAACTCTTTGAACACTGCAACTTGCTGATTACAAACCAAGCACACTGGTTTTGCATTCACTTCTGTGAATAAATAATTCTCAGTCCATTTTTCCTGGAAATCCCTGCACTCCGTGTCCACTTTTCTTTTTTTTGACAGTGCCATTTTGGGAAGGGTGTGTTGACCGATAACTTGTTTAGTAGTAGTGGTGAATGGTGAAGCAAGCTTGCCGGTTTATTTCTAGTTGGACACATCATGTTGCGAATGTTTATTTCCTGGTACTAACTCGTGTCAGTGCCGCATGCTGGACTCGAGCTCTTTTACACATTTACTGCCCTCTAGCGGCCGGAAGGAGCATTTGGTTTGTATTCATTTTAAAAAATCATAACTTTTGATAGAAATAAGCTAGTGACTCGCTTTTTTTTTTACATACTCAGAAATTTATGACGGGCCGGATTAAATCATACAACGGGCAGAGTCCGGCCCGCGGGCCGTATGTTTGACATGCCTGATCTAGATCCTATGTTGGAGCGGGGTTTGTACACATTGACTGATAGGCCTCTGACTAACCTTGACTTGGTGCTGTTTGTAGATGGTTCTGCATCACATGATCCTGATACTGGAACTAGCCAGGTTGTTGTCTTTGCTGTTTCTTGTTTATTCTCTGCATGAACCGATAATTTCTGGCTCTTTACCTAAACACTTTTTTTAAACACTTTTTTTGCACAAACTGCTGAACTAATAGCACTAACATAAGCATGTAAACTTGCAGCTGGTAAAGCTGTTTTTATTTTTACTGACTCCAGATATGTTTTTGGTGTTGTTCGTGATTTTGGAGCTTTGTGGAAACACAAGAAATTCCTCAAGGCTGATGATGACCTGATTGCTCAGGGTAACAGCAGACCTGATACAGCTGAGAAAATCACTGCACAGAGGCCTTTACCAGTGAACTCGCTTCACACAGACTCACCAACTTGACCATGTCTCTAAAAGTGGTATGTTATCTGCACTAAAAACTCACTGGTATACAAAAGTATTCAGTGTTTTTTTTTGGGGGGGGGGTATTGTCAGTCGTGCATGATCTGTGCTACTCACAATACTGGACGAGCAACAAAACCTTTACAGGCAGCTCAACCACTGCCTGACAAACCTTTTGACTACTTAATGATGGATTTTATCAAACTGTCTCTAGCAGAAGGGAAGAAATATTTTCTTGTTATTGCTGACATGTTTAGCAAATGGATAGAAGCTTTTCCACCATAACATGCAGACAGTCACGCAGTGACTAAAGTTTTATTGACAGAAATTATTTCTTGATGGGGTATTCCTAACAGAATCAACCTCGGTCCATTTGAAATTGTGTTTGGCAGGCCTCCTAACTTGGGATTGGGACCCCACATGAAGGTCCTCCCTTCCACTACCATCTGTGATGATGCAATGTTGTCTTATTGTCAAAACCTGTCCAATGTGATTTCTCAAGTTTTTCAGATGATGGAAGCTGTACTACCAGGTCCTGCTGGAACACTGCTGCAGGTAATCAGACCAGGAGACTGGGTCATGATAAAAGACTTCAGACGGAAGCACTGGAACTCCAGACGCTGGCGGGGACCATTTCAGGTGCTCCTCGTCACATAAACAGCGGTCAAAGTTGCAGAGAGACCAACTTGGATTCACGCCAGTCACTGTAAGTGGATACTGTTGAGGTAGTCTACCTTTACCTCCCCGAGTTGGTTGTTGGGAAAGACCTTCAGGAGACGTTACCTTAAAGTTGAACACATTTATTCAAACACCATTAGTCAATATTCATACAATAATAAAACCAAATGCATTTGGGAGACAATCAATGGGAACAAGATACATATCACCTTGAAAACTAGTCAAGCTATTACCCCAGGATTGTCTGAGGACACAAAGGATGTGTTGGGTCTTGGGTTCCCCTTCCTACAGAGGGTGGGTCACTGCCTCCCTTCTCTGGAGGTCAAAGGTCTCTCCTTCCCCCTTCCCTGCTGGCACGTCCGTTGCTCGCATTCCAGGATGTTTACCACCTATCTCTCTCTTTCCAGTTAAACTAAACAACTACTTGTTAAAGCTTTTAAAATGGTGGCTAAATATAAAATGGTGATAAACATTAAATCAGCTAAAGATAAAATATTTGAACCATCCTAAACAACAAGCGATTGTTGTTTTAACACAACAGAGGACAAAACAAGATTCTATATTTACAGACTTACTGTAAGAGTGATAGAAGATAAGACTTTATTCAACGCTTATTTCAACACTGACAGAAGTGAAAAGTGATAGACTTTCATCATGGCAACACTTCTACCCTCATCTACATCAAGTGCTAAATATAAACATTTGTTTTGGTTGTTTTCAATTTTGTGTTCGTTATTTGTGTCACTGGTGGTGGGGATTATTCTTTCCTAATAAGGTAGAAAACCTACACTTGCATGACCAGCGTGATGTTAAATGGCTGTCAACAATTCAGTTACAAGGTAAACATTCAACTCTTTACACCTTAAACTTATGCTACAGGTATGCAAACTACATTGCACAAAACAGATCAGATTGTTTTGTTCTCACATGCCTCTTGCTGCAACCACACCTTTGGTGATTCCACATCCATATAGAAACTGCTCTAATCTGTTCCCAGACATTTTGTGTTCCACCTATCAGGGATTTCTCCTTAACCATCTTGTTGCTACACAAACTGGAGTTTTGCCTTTACCTCCACCTTCACATGGTTGCAGAGCTTTCACAAGATTTCTTCCAGTTATTAATTCCTCCCTTGAGGAACTCTTCCTTGGTCCTGTTCATATTCCACCCGGACTAAAATTTGAATGTTATGCTAACGCAAATACTAAATAACATTTTTTCTCCTAGTGGACGTAAAAACTTAACTAACTGCTTTAAGACCGATGACTCTCCAAAACAGAATAGTCCTAGATCAGCTGATGGCTTCAACAGGGGGCGTTTGTGTATTGGTTGGTACATCCTCCTGTATTTTTATTCCAGCTAATGATGAAGATGGTGGAGCTATTGCTCTTGTACTGTCAAACCTGACGGCTCTCAGAGATACTCTTGTTGCTAATCATGCTCCTCCTTCTGCTTTGTTCTCATAGCTCTCAGGTAACGGTTGAAGACAGCTCCTGATAAAGTGCCTGACACCTGTGGTTATTGCGGTAATGCTCTCGATGGCTCTATCCCATTGCATAATTCCGTTAGTTAAACAACTAATACAGAATTTTGGTAATGTTCATCTCTTAAGGTACACTTTCCTCACAGACTCATCATCTGATCACATTAAAAACCCAACCTACCAGAGTGACGATTCTGATAGCTTAGATTTCTGAAGGTATGATGTGTGGTTCATTTTTGTGATTTTTGTTTTCCTATTATGTTTTTAATTTTTGTTGTTTTTGTTTTTATTATCACATTACAAGTATTAATTGTTCATATAATCAAAATTAATTTCCAACTATGAAGATGACAATTCCTTTTTCAATTTTTGCATGACGTTTACGTTGACTTAATTTGATTTAGTGTTGTTAGTTTTACCTTTATATTACCTTATTGCATAATAAAGTAAGACTGTGCCAGCTATTTGTGTAAACTGCTGCCAAGTGCCCACAGGAGCTAATACTATATAAATTTGTTATTTCACTTAATAAGTACAGGACACATTTTAGCAGTGACACGAGCTCCCACCACCTCAGTGACCTCAGCACCAGAGATTGGAGAGCCCGACCCAAAGCTCTCAGGCTCCGCCTCCCCAATGGAAGACGTGCCGGTAGGATTAAGGAGGTCTTCGAAGTATTCGGCCCACCGACCCACAACGTCCCCCAACTCGGTGGCAAGGCTCCGGGGGTGGAAGAGATTCGTCCGGAGTTCCTTAAGGCTCTGGATGTTGTAGGGTTGTGTTGGTTAACGCAACTCTGCAATATTGTGTGGACATCGGTGGCACTTCCTCTGGATTGGCAGACCGGGGTGGTGGTCCCCTTATTCAAAAAGGGGGACGGGGACGGGGGTGTTCCAACTACAGAGGGATCACACTCTTAAGCCTCCCTGGTAAGGTCTATTCGGGGGTTCTGGAGAGGAGGGTCCGTCGGATTGTTGAACCTCGGATTCAGGAAGAGCAGTGTGGTTTTCGTCCTGGCCGTGGAACACTGGACCAGCTCTACACCCTCAGCAGGATCCTTGAGTGTGCATGGGAGTTCGCCCAACCAGTCTACATGTGTTTTGTGGACTTGGAGAAGGCGTTCGACCGTGTCCCTTGGGGAGTCTTGTGGGGGGTACTCCGGGAGTATGGGGTACCGGACCCTTTGATACGGGCTGTTAGGTCCCTATATGACCAGTGTCAGAGCTTGGTCCGCATTGCCAGCAGTAAGTTGGGCTCGTTTCCGGTGAGAGTTGGACTCCGCCAAGGTTGCCCTTTGTCACCGATTCTGTTCATAATGTTTATGGACAGAATTTCTAGGCGCAGCCAAGGTGTTGAGGGGATCCGTTTTGGTGGCCTTAGAATAGCATCCCTGCTTTTTGCAGATGATGTGGTCCTATTGGCTTCATCAGACTGTGATCTACAGCTCTCGCTGGGGTGGTTCGCAGCCGAGTGTGAAGCGGCTGGGATGAGGATCAGTGCCTCCAAATCCAAGGCCATGGTCTTGAGCCGGAAAAAGGTAGAGTGCCTTCTCCAGGTCGGGGAAGATGTCCTGCCCCAAGTGGAGGAGTTTAAGTATCTCGGGGTCTTGTTCACGAATGAAGGAAAAATGGAGCGGGAGATCGACAGGCGGATTGGTGCAGCATCTGCAGTGAAGTGGGCGCTGTACCAATTTCTCATGGTGAAGAGAGAGCTGATTAAAAAAGCGAAGCTCTCGATTTACCGTTCGATCTACGTTCCTACCCTCATCTATGGTCACGAGCTTTGGACAGTGACCGAAAGAACAAGATTGCGAATACAAGCGGCTGAAATGAGTTTTCTCCGCAGGGTGTCTGGGCTCTCCCTTAGAGATAGGGTGAGAAGCTCGGTCATCCGGGAGGGACTCAGAGTAGAGCCGCTGCTCCTCCACATCGAGAGGAGCCAGTTGAGGTGGCTTGGGCATCTGGTTAGGATGCCTCCTGGACGCCTCCCTGGTGACGTATTCCGGGCACGTCCCACTGGGAGGAGGCCCAGTGGAAGACCCAGGACACACTGAAGGGACTATGTTTCTCGGCTGGCCTGGGAACGCCTTGGAATTCCCCCGGAGGAGCTGGCCCAAGTGGCTGGGGAGAGGGAAGTCTGGGTGTCCCTGCTTAGGCTGCTACCCCCGCGACCCGACCCCGGATAAGCGGAAGAGGATGGAATGGAAAAAAAAACGAGCTCCCACATTAGCACAGCTCAACCCCATCAGCCGAGTAAGAGTTAAAGGGTAAGAACCGTGATGTCACACCAAAGCTGAAGAAAGCACTGTAGGCATCACAACCTGACATTGCGCAGTGGCCTGTTGGAACTTAATTAAATAATAAAGATACACATTTGTTTCTCTTTTGGACTATTGGCAGCAATAACGTTTAGAACGTGTATTAGTAATTTTTAAGCGCAGTGGCATAAAAACAAAAAGGTAACTCAAAAGCAGAAATGCTGATTGGGTTTAGGACGAAACAACTCAGCTGCAATGTTATTCGCTTTTTTTTTCTTTTTCTTCTCTTTTCAAATTTCACCTGGGGATGACAAAACATATTCATGACCGTCTCTCTGGCAAAGAGGGGTTGCAAGATAAGTTTTCCTACCAAATGAAACAATGGCAATAAAATAAAGGGTTGGTTGGACGGGCCGGTGGGTTTTTCGTATCTTGTGTTTATGTTTTGTTACTTCTACCAGATGCCTTTTTATTATTTTCACCTCCCCTTCTTCTTTATCTTTCACTTTTTCTTTTTTTTCAATTTGTATTTTTTTATACATGATTAAAGGGGAGTGTAATGAACTTAATGTGGGATTAATATCAAATATTACATATTTCTATAATCAGAAGAGGGGGGTGTAATGGTAGAATTTACTATAGGGTAACACCTGTTGTTTATAAGTCCTGAATATGTTATGACTTCTATTCCAAGTCCCATGGGTTCTCACAGAATGAACTTGTTTATAGGAGTGATGTTGAATTTTCTCCTCATGGGAACCAGACTGACTTGCTTTTCCCTAACTCCTCCTTCTGATCCAGTATTTCAATATCTTTAGTAAAAGCACCTGTGTTGACTTAGGGGTCCAGAGCTTGGATTCGGAGCTTCCCCATTCGGACCTGGGACTCTGATGTTAATTCTTAATTGTCTTTAATGCTCTCTATATTTTGTGCACAACATATAAATAAACCTGTTTGAGTGATTTCATCTAACAGTGCCTGGAAATTGTTTTTTTATTGCCACAACAACAGTAAGAGTAGTAATACATCCTCTGTTTACTATCAGCACGTGTACGTGAAAAAATGCAGTTCTTACACTGAAATAATGAGCAGTCACTTGTTTGTCATTTCAGCCAAAACATGGAGGATTTATTAACATAACTTATCTTCAGAAATCCCCCAGAAATCCCAAAGTTTCTTTGGGACCTGGCGTTTTATACAGACCCAGTACATTGATGGGTATTGCATACTTCTGACCAATTTGTGATTGGTTAAAAGTTTACATTACTCCTATGCAGTGCTTTAAGTGGGCCGGTAAATTTTACCCCTCAGCGTACCGGCACTTATTTTCAAGCATACCAGCACTTCTTCCGACTCCACTCCCCCTGCTCTAAAGAAGCCCATTGTTATCATGAATCACCCTGCATACCAGTAGGTAGCCAGTAGGTGGCGGCACACGTTCAGTTTTCATGCCAACTGCTAAAAACCCAACAAGACCATAGTTTTGGTGGAGAACGCTTGTTGTACATGTAAGTGGATGTAGGTGTTCTGGGTGAGAGGAAAAAAGGAAGAAAGCAGTCACAGCTGTTATGTTGAGATGGCTCCTAAAGGGCTCCAAGAGGACACAAACTGGAGCAGAGTTAAGTGATAACAGCAGCACTCTTGAACAGTCCCTTATTTTACAAGAAAATGCTTAACAACTTTCACAGTACCAGCACTTATTTTTTTCCACTTAAAGTACTGCTCCTATTTCATTTTGGGAAAACAGCCCAGGCAGCTGGGTCAATTCGACCCAGAACAGACCCACTGTTTTCCAGGAATTGTCTTAATATTATTAACAACCTCTCCTAAAAACTGTTCTGGAAAGTTCTTAGCAATAACAACCTCCTTACACACAAACATAACCCGTGTTAACATTTCCTCTTCCATACTTAGTAAACTCTGCATCCTCCCCCACGCGCTGATAAAGTGTGCAATGTTGTGCACAGAATCATAAAATTGTTCTTGCAAACAACAAAGCCCTTTCTCAAGTCATGGCACCTTTATCTGTTTTAAGTAATTCTTCAAAAACAGTATCTAGACTTGATTCTTGTTAACCACCTGTCATTTCCTGTGTCTTCTGTCCAGGCAAGAGGAAGAGGGTCTCAAGTAAACACCAGCCTTTCATCACAGCAATGCAAGCTGAAGATGAACTGAACAGGGCCCAGCGGGACCAACACATTTTTCTTCTTTTAAATGATACACGGGAGGCGAGGGACCAGGAAGTTGTCTTACTGAGGGAATACATCACAGACAATACTGCCTATAATCAAGCCTTCCTTGGGGTGCTGGGAGAGATAGCACCACCATGACTCAGAGACGTGAGACAGAATTGACTGTATATATATATCTACAGATAGATAGATAGACAATTATCTGTAGGAGGCTGTCTGTTTTTGGTATTTTTAAATAAAAAAGTGTTTCTTATGTGCTCTGAATCAATGAGTGATTAACAAGCTTCTGCAGAACATGAAGAGGTAATTTAACCACTGAATCAGATTTGTTGCATCAGGGAAACAAGTAAAACATGCAGGATAATGGCACTTTAGAACTAGGATTGCCTACCCCTGCTGTAGATGAAGACAGTTTGCTTCTCATCTGAGGAACTTTATCAATTCAAAAACCAGATAGTTTTAACATCAACTTTTAAAGCTGAGATGTTATGTAAGGTAGATTCACATGCAGATTACACTCACTCTCCTCACAATAAAGGCTTATTAGGGTTTTGTTTGCCTGGCTCACAAATGGGCCACTTTGTTCACATAAATGAAGGTGCTGATTAGAGTAAAAAATGGTATAAGGCTTAATGCTCTGTTGTAAGTTTTTGAAAACTGAAATCTCAGTCTTCTGTTTAAAGTTGGTTTCTTTTGTTTGATGTAAATGTCTTTCTTCACTCCCCTCTCAAACTGTCTTTTCAGTCCAAAACATGAATATTTTGGTCCTCAAAAGAGTGTCCCTAATCTTTGAGGGGTAGGTGCACATCTGAGTCTTGTTCTGTAAAGCTGGCATTTCTGTATTCAGTCATGCGTCTGTGGAGAAACTGTTTGGATTCTCCAATATATAGGTCTGGACATTCTTCGCTGCACTGAACTGCATACACCACATCGCTCAGTTTGTGTTTGGGTGTTTGGTCCTTAAGATGGAACAGCCTCTGTCTGAGAGTCCTCTTGGGTTTGAATTGAACTAAGATGCTGTGTTTGGAGAGAATCCTTCTGAGAAAATCTGTCCTCAAGGATAAGAGACACACTTTTCAACCACCCACCAACTCTGTCATTCCTATGGTCAATCCAAATACCTAAATAATCTTGTTTGATACTTTATGACTGTGGAATGACATCAAAGCCTGAGGAGAAAACCCATGCAGGCAACAAACAAACATGTAAACTCTATACAGATAAACATGCACAGCCTAGATTCAAAGCCAATGTCCTTTCTGTGCAAAAATTACATTACAATACCTGTTTGTTTGGTTTTTTTTTTTCCTCATCTTGTAGATTTAAATTACAATAAATTTAGGTAAAAGTCTGGAGAAAGCTAGCACACATGTGATCCTTAAGTATATTTAGAATCAGGGTAATGTATTTTATTTAATGTAAGCTCTAAATATAATATGGCATGATGTTTAAATACAGTGTTTATGATGTATTTTCAAATGATTATCTTAGGGATTAACTTCTTTTATAACTTTCATTAACTTTCTTTTATAAAGTGAAAAAAGTGACTGTGGTTAAAAAAAAAATTGAATATTTACACATCCACTTTATAGATACAGGATTTTTAAAAGTGCAGTTCTGCAGATGTCTGTTCATTATGAATAAATAATGTTCCTGCTGGAACCAACAGCAGGCATTTTTTAATTTGAAAGGTTTCCCAACACCTCTGTCCAAAGTAGTTCAGAAGATTTTGAAGATATCACATCAGAAAATTATGAAAAAGGCAGATGAGTCTCTGCAATATCGTGTCACATGTATACAATGTATAGGGGCAAAAAACAAGCAGTTTTCTGTTTACACTCCTCTCTTTTTGTCTCATTTTTTGCTCCATATATTGATCACAATTTTGTTCCTTAAAACATTCCTCTGGTACGGAAATGAAGACATCTTGAGCTCAACTTCAAACCTAGTTCTCAGTAAACAGCCACTGTAGAAAAAGTGTTTCATCTGTGCCTCTGGGATATTATTAAGCCTCTCTGGTAGATCAGACTACAGAAGAGGAGAGGATGAAAGATTACTCATGTTCTCCCACTTCCTGTTGCAGTGTTGGCCTTGCAACATGCTTTTGGATAATCATGTTATCTAAGTATTTGTTGGGGTGGAACAAGCTGCAAGAAAAAAAAATCACAAACACACTAAAATATGTGTTCTTTTTTAGTGTTAACTCTATAATTATCTGATACTGGTTATGATGTGTGTAATGAACCATCCACCAGTTTTGTGATTACAAGCAGCTCACCTCTCTTTAACCCCTGTCCTTGGTATGACCTGACAGCCAACATCATTGCTGTTAATACTCTATTCAGGTGTATGTTTTATCTCTGGTTCATCAGAGGTGTCATGTCTTTGATGAAGTAATGCAGGAATCAGTGTAATGTCTCTAATGAAATAAAGAACAGCCCTGTCTTGCTGCCTAGACCATAGATTCATTGCCTGTTTTTGTTTTGACTATGGCATTATGCGCATGCGCAGTACACTGGTTAACAAAAAGCAAATATGAAGTAACAAAAGCATGAATTATTCTGGAGCTGGACTAATACTAATCTCAAGGAGTGAATCTAGAGCCATTGGTTGATACCAGAGGCATACAAAGTTCCAGCGAAGACTTATGGTGCAGCTCAACCTTATATAGAGCTGTCATAGGGAACAGCTCAAACCAATTGACCCCACCTGTCACTGAAAAAGCTGGCTACTTAAAGTCACAGCACACTGACATCCTCGCATGACTTTCGTCTACTAACACACCAAACCATAGCTCTATATTTATAAAATTAACTGTGGTCAAGTCAAGTCAAGTCAAATTCATTTATATAGAACTTTTCAGTAACAAGGCAGTTCAAAGAGCTTTACAGCATGAGAACACAAAAATACAGAGTCATCAAAATAACACACACAATAATATAAAAAGCTACGCTAAACTTATCCAAAACATAAGCTAAGATAATCTAAATAAAATAAATGAGCAAAAGTCACATAAACTGATGAAAAACTAAGCTGGGAAACTAGGATGTAGAAAGCTAAACTAAACTTATCTAAAACAAGTCATACTAAGTCACACTAAAGGTAAACTGAGGAAGATATAGGATAGATACTAAGATTCTAAGATATAATAAACTGATAATAAGCAAACACAAACTAAACTAGGATTGATATAGGATTGACTATGATGAAAGCTAGGATATAATAAACTAAAATAGACTAATGGTACCAGAAGGCTAACTGAGAGTACCAAAGGTCAGGTAAGAGTTAAAACATTTTTTTTTAATAAATCTTTTTATTGAGCACTAATATATAACAGATACATGAGAAAGAAGTATCATTGGAATACTGCTCATATATATATATATATATATATTTTTTTTCCATTTATATAAATCGAACACACACTCAACCCCCTTCCCATGACCCACCCCACAAACCATCAACATCAGGGACACTCAACCGAAGAAACAGAGAAGTCATTAAACCTTGCACTACTATTAAAGCCACACACTATACAAAATATTTTACATAACCAACCTCAGTTAGGAAAAAGAATAAAATAAAATAGTAAGTAAAAAAAATAAATAAATAAAAAATAAGTAAGTAGGAACCCTGCTTGATGAGATTAAGGAGGCATGACTTTGAGTTCATCTAGGTACGCCAGCACCGGGTTCCAGATAGAAAAGAATTTATCCCTAGATCCTCTTAGTGTATGTCTAATCTTTTCTAGTTGCATAAACTGCATCAAATCACCTAGCCAAAGACCAACTTTAGGTGGCTCTTTGGATTTCCAATAAATTAATATCCTTCTGCGTGCAAGCAACGTAGTGAACGCAATGATGTGTGTGTGACTTTTCTTAATTGTGAGGTAATTCCTATCACATACACCAAATATAGCCATCGCAGCATTGGGTTGTAGATTAACACTTAACCACTCTGACAGTGTTTTAAAGATCATCACCCAATAGGTATGGAGGGATGGGCATGTCCAAAACATATGGGTTAGATTTGCTGGTGTATTACGGCACCTGTCACAGCCTGCATCTATGTTGGGGAAAATTTTTGCCAATCTTGCTTTAGAATAATGACTGCGATGTAGAACCTTAAATTGTATTATGTTAAGTTTTGCACAAAAAGTACTATTGTTTACTCTTTGTAAAGCATTGTTCCAGCAATTCTCCTCCAACTCCTCCCCCAACTCAATTTCCCATTCAGCCCTAATCCTAGTAAGTGATACATTTTTCATGGAAGTTATAAACTCATTTACTCTTGAAATAATCTTTTTCTTTTTTGAGTTTGGAGAGGTATTTAACAAATCATCTAGAGAAGACACAGATATGTTTGGAAATTTGGGGTCGTGACTCCTGAGAAAGTGTCGGATTTGAAAGTAACGAAACAAGTCAGACCGAGGAAGATTAAACTTCAGTGATAAGTTTTCGAAACTTGCAAATATACCATTTATATACATATCCTTGAATGTATATATCCCTCGTCTTTGCCAAGCAATAAATCCAGAGTCTAGTTTACCTGGGAGGAAGAGGTGATTATTAAGAATAGGGCTAGTGTAAAGAAACCCGTTAAATCCAAAAGTCTGTCTGAACTGGGACCAAATCTTGAGCGTGTCAATGACAATTGGGTTGTTGGTGAATTCAGAGGGGGAGAGGGGGAGGCCAGAGGAGACCAAGGCCTCAAGAGATGATGAGAGGCAAGATGCAGCCTCCAGGTGGCACCATTTTGTATCTGAAGAGTGGAGCCAATAAATAATTTTTTGAATATTCGCAGCCCAATAGTAGTGACAAATATTTGGGAGATCCAAGCCACCCTTTAATTTGGGTCTCTGTAGTAATTCCAATCTTATTCTTGGTTTTTTACCATCCCATATAAATGACGTGAATGCTTTATCAATTGATTTAAAGAAAGATTTGGGGAGATAAAGTGGAATACACTGAAACAGATAAATAAATCTGGGGAGCACATTCATTTTTATACAATTCACTTTTCCTGCTAAGGATAGGTGAATTAATTTCCATCTCTTCAGATCTAATTTAACTTTTTCAAACAATGGATAGAAATTTTCCTGGTAAAGTTTCTGCATGTCCCTTGTAATATTAATACCCAGATACTTAAAGCCATTCCTAGACCATTTAAATGGCAGGACATTATCCTGTATTTGAAGGGCCAAGTCGTTCACAGGGTAGCATTCGCTTTTGCTAAGATTAAGTTTATACCCAGAGAAAGTACCAAAACCTTTTAGAACATGGATAATATGGGGCACACTTGAGATAGGGTTGGATAGGTACAATAACAAATCATCTGCATACAAGGACACTCTGTGCTCCTCCGTCCCCCTATGGATTCCATTTATCGCTGTCAATGATTTAAGTGTAATAGATAAGGGTTCTATTGCCAAGGCGAAAAGCAGTGGGCTGATAGGGCATCCCTGTCGAGTTCCCCTTGATAATTGAAAATATTGCGACTGTTTACCATTTGTAATTATGGAAGCCCTGAGCGTGGCATACAAAAGTCTGATCCATGAAATGAAATTTGGGCCATATCCAAATTTCTTCAAACAAAAAAATAGATATCTCCATTCTACCCTATCAAAGGCCTTCTCTGCATCCAGGGAAACAACCACCTCGGGTACCGCCGTGGATGCAGGAGAATGAATAATATTCAAAAGTCTACGCACGTTTGAGAAAGAGTGACGTCCCAAGATGAAACCTGTTTGGTCCACAGAGATTACTTCATGCATAGTGGTTTCCAACCGTAAAGCAAGGACTTTGGCTAATATTTTTGCATCACTATTCAACAGGGAAATGGGTCGATAAGAGCTGCATTCTGTGTTATCTTTACCCGGTTTTAGGAGGAGAATTATTAATGCTTCAGTCAATGTTCGTGGAAGTGACCCATGTGCTAGGGAGTCATTGAACATATCGAGTAAAATTTTGGATAATTTATCTGAAATTTTTTTAAAGAATTCTATTGGATATCCGTCAGGGCCTGGCGTTTTGCCATTTTGCATTGCCTTTATTGCTTTGGTGATTTCAGTCTGATTTAGTGGTAGTTCAGTTACAGTCTTATGCGTTTCATTTAATAGCGGAGTCTTTATATTGTTAAAAAAGTGTTCCATATCATTACTGTCAGGTATTGTTTCTGATTTATATAAATTTGAGTAGAACGAGGTAAACACTTCATTTATTTCTTGTGGAACAATAGTTGGCTCACCGTCAGGATTTTTTATTTCTGGGATTTGTTGGGCAACCGAGCGGCCCTTGAGCTGCTGTGCTAGGAGACGTCCTGCCTTTTCACCATGTTCATAGATGTGTCCTCGTGATTTTAAGAGTAAATGTTCCACCTTCTCAGTAGCAAAGAGATTGTACTGCATTTGAAGATCCAGTTTCTTTTTATATAGTTCAGGGGAGGGAGAAGTAGAATACAAATCATCTACCACTTTTATGGATTGTAACAATTCCTCTTGTTTAGTTTTGTTCATCTTTCCCCTTCTAGCAGAGTATGATATAATCTCACCCCTGATCACTACCTTTAGTGTTTCCCAAAGGAGGGAGGGGGAGACACCCTCCGTTTTGTTGAATTTTATAAAATCGTCAAGTTTTTGGGAAATCGTCTCACAAAATGTTTTATCAGATAGCAAACTTCGGTCCAATTTCCAAGTGGGGCGTTCTGTTTGGTAAAAAGGAAATGCGATATCCATTAGCACAGGGGCATGGTCTGATTCGGTTATAGATGAATATTCCGCCTTTGTAACAAAGGGAAGGAGAGATCTATCAATAAATAAGTAGTCTATTCTGCTATATGAATGATGAACTGGGGAAAAGAAGGAGAAAGCCTTGCTCTGAGGGAATAAATATCGAGTTAAAACATTTTAATAAAAAAAACAAACTAGAGGTGTCAGAAGGTTTCATTAAAAAAAGAAAAAAAAGCTAAATTTATTTAAAACACAGGCAAAACTAAAATATAAAATAAGCTCAGCCAAGCAAACTAAAATAAGTTTAAAAAAGCAAAGGAAGGATAAAATTGACTAAGTCATACTAAAATAAACTGAGGAAAACCAAACTAAGATATAATAAGGTAACATAAACTAAACTACAATTTAAGAACCTCAGCTGAACAGACTAAGATGTACTATAACTTTGCTAATGCTAATTGAACTAAAGTTTCAGCCAATTCAATTATGACAATGCTGATTCAGTTATAGGTTAAGCTAATTCAATGCTAATGAGACAAAGAGGGAGAGAGGAAGTGAGACAGCAGCATTAAACATTAACATTGGAGGTAGGGGGAGGGATGGAGCTACGGGGGTGTGTGGAGGGAGAGAGGGAGTGCGGGTGGTGTGACAGAGACGAGGCAGAGACAGTGGAAAGTGCGTATGTGTGTTTGTAGAGACGGTGGAAGACGATGTGGTGTGTGTTGTATGAGTGTGTGTGTGTGTGTGTGCGTATGTGTTTGTAGAGAAGTCTATGAATCACGCCCCAGAGGCCATTGTCTTTGATAATGATGGAATGTTTATCAGCCAGCCCAGAGCAGATCCACAGATGTCCTTAGGCAAGGGAGGGGGCAGAGCATCTTGTTTACATACAATCCAGGGAGAAATTGAAGATAGCTGGCCAGACAAGGTCGGTCTAAGCGAGCCAGATTCACATAACAATTATTGTTTTGGGTCAGGGCGACTTGTGTTTTCCATCTGCCTTGAAAGTCTTGCTGGTACTTCTCAATGGCAAATCCAAACAGCCAAATTCCAGGTCCATTTCGCCTGTTCCAAGGGAGCAACTTTCTCCAAGATATATCCCATTTCACATTTGGATGCAGAAGTGGCTTTTATGCTCCAAAATGATATTGCTTCTCCTTCTTCTTCCAGCTGGGCTTCAATTTGTATTTTGGCACCAAAACCATCCATCCATCCATCCATTTTCTTCCGCTTATCCGGGGTCGGGTCGCGGGGGTAGTAGCCTAAGCAGGGAGACCCAGACTTCTCTCTCCCCAGCCACTTGGGCCAGCTCCTCCGGGGGAATCCCAAGGCGTTCCCAGGCCAGCCGAGAAACATAGTCCCTTCAGTGTGTCCTGGGTCTTCCACTGGGCCTCCTCCCAGTGGGACGTGCCCGGAATACGTCACCAGGGAGGCGTCCAGGAGGCATCCTAACCAGATGCCCAAGCCACCTCAACTGGCTCCTCTCGATGTGGAGGAGCAGCGGCTCTACTCTGAGTCCCTCCCGGATGACCGAGCTTCTCACCCTATCTCAAAGGGAGAGCCCAGACACCCTGCGGAGGAAACTCATTTCAGCTGCTGCACAACCAGATAAAACAAAGATTTTGTACAGATTTCAGAAAAGTCAATGCTATGACAAAGCCAGATTCTTTTCCATTTCCACAAATGGATGATTGTATTGATCAGGTTGCATCGGCCAGATTTGTAAGTAAATTTGATTTGCTAAAAGGCTATTGACAGGTGCCACTCTCAGAATGAGCAAAAGAAGTATCAGCTTTCATTACCCCTCCTGGTCTCTACTCTTACAATGTCATGCCATTTGGTTTAAGAAATGTTGATGAGTGAAGTTGTGGCTGGCTTGGAGGGTTGTTCTGTTTATTTGGATGACTTGGTAATTTATAGTGATACGTTGCATGCTCATCTTCAACACATCAAGTTATTGTTTAATCGATTGGCTGAGGCCAAATTTACTGTTAATCTGGCTAAATTTGAGTTTGCTAAGGCAAGTGTGACTTACCTTGGTCATATGGTAGGACAAGGTTGTGTGGCTCCAGTGATGGCAAAGGTTGCAGCTATTGTGCAATAGTACCAACAACAAAGAAGGAACTGCAAAGATTTTGGGGTTTGGTGGGTTATAACAGAAGTTTCTGTAGAAATTGTTCAACCGTTGTATTCCCGCTTACAGAGTTGTTGAAAGCCAAGGTAAAATTTATTTGGTCTTCTGGAAGTCAGAAAGCGATTGACAATGTCAAGTCTTTGTTGTGCTCCCCACCTATTTTAGTAGCTCCATGTTTTGATTGTCCATTTATGCTTCAGGTAGATGCTGGCCAAGTGGGTGCTGGAGCAGTCTTGGTACAGCAGGATGAGTGGGGCATGGTGAGACCAGTCAGTTTTTTTTTTTTTTTCAGAAGGTTTAATCATTATCAAGCTAACTATTCTGTGGTTGAAAAGGAGTCACTAGCTCTCATTTAGGCTTTACAACATTTTGATGTATATGTGGGAATCAAGTGGATCTCTTCTAGTTGTTCACACTGACCATAACCCTTTGACATTTCTGCAATCGTTCAGAAGTCCAAACCGATGCCTAATGAGGTGGTCACTGTATTTGCAAACATTTAACCTTGATATTAGATACACGAAAGGTAATGACAACCTTGTTGCAGATGCTTTGTCATGTGCTCCTTTGAGGTTTTTTTTCTCTTCTGGTTATGTCCTTGTCCTGTTTTAAACTGTCTTCTTAATTTGCTTCTCAAGTACTGGGTTGCTAAAGACAGTGTATATGGAACATGACAGGTTCAGTTTTAAGGTCAACTGTTTATTTTGTTTTGCAGAGTTTTTTTAAGGAGAATTTTGGTTTTTTGTGGGGTCACTGCCTTTTTGAGTATGTGTATGACGACCCTGTCAGGTGACCGACTGAGCTTCTGCAGTTTTGATCTTCTCCATTTTTTCATCAAGTTTTTTTTTTAAATAAACATTTTTAAATCATGTCCTGGTGTCCTTTTCCCTCTTTTCTGTCACAACCCTATAGCCAGATTGTGACACATCAGATACATGAAGTCCTATCTTGAAGGAAGAAGTCAGAGTAAGGGCAAATGGTGAGCTATCATCTGCCCTTACTTGTAGTTTTGGTGTTCCCCAAGCATCTATACTGGGATACTTTTAGTCTTTACATAAATTATCTTCCTTCTGTATGCAATGAGTCTGATATCCAAATGTATGCAGATATCACAGTCATTTATGTTCATACAGCTACTAAGCAGCAAGGCACAGATAAGTTAACGGCAGCAATGACCCTGGTTGTTGAATGGTTGAATAATTCATGTATGCATATAAATATCAAGAAAAAAGTATGTATGATTTTTACTAAGAGGTCTGTGGATACTGTAAAACTTGATATCTATGTTACTGGAGAAAAGTTGACAGTTGTGTCTGAATACAAACACCTTGGATTAAGAATTGATTCAAATCTTACATTTAAAAAACAAATTAAATCCGTGGTGAACACAGCAAAGTTTCACTTATCAAATTTCCATGACATCAGAATCTCACTGTTAACAAAAGCAGCAACCCTGTATTTCAATGCTGTTATCATGTCACATCTCTCATACTGTTTGACTAGTTGGGAACAAGCCTTCTGTACAAGCTCAGTGTACTTAGTTTACCATCAGGCTGTGAAAGTACTGGACAAAAAGACAAATGCTTGTCATCATTGTTATAGCAAGACAAATCAAAAACTATTGAGCTAAGATAATTCTGTTGAATTCAAAGATGCTTGTCTTACTTATAAGATCCTGTATGGCTTGGGTCCTCCCCCTCTTGGTGCTTTTGTAAAACAGAAAACATCTACTGACAGGCAGATCAGGTTTGTCGATAGAAGGGACTGTGTAGTCCTAAACAGAAGGACTGCTTTTGGTCACGCAGCCTTCTCGGTGAGAGATACTCATACCTGTAATATTCTTCCAATGGAGCTCAGAGAGCATAAAACTTACCTATCTTTTAAAATAAATTTAAAACTAGGTTGAGGGATGGTCAAGTGTGTGATCATTTGCTCTGAAATTGTATTTCTTTTTAATTATATACTAATTGTATTTTAATTACTGTAAGCACTGTATTTTAATTGTAGTGCTCATGTCATCTGCCCCAGAGACTATGGCTGAAAATTAGCCTATTCAGCTAAGCTGGAATATTCACAGAAATGTTTATTAATGTGCACTGTTTTTGTAATAAACAAACTTCATGTTATAATGCTTAAAATAACAAGTTTTTCTCTACAAACTAAGCACAGTGCTTTATTATTCATTAAGTAGATACTTACAAATCTATAGCTTGGTAAAAACTCTACATTCTGCATATTAAACATGTTCGAATTGTGAGAATCAATCTCCTTAGACCTATCTATTTCTCAGTTTAAAAGTTTATTTAATAAGCATTGAGAGTACAATATAGCGCTGGTCCACAGAGCTAACAGCTGCATCAGCAGTCTCTTAGTTGTGGCCCCGACCACCTCTGAGTTCTATCATCTTTAGGGTTTGGTTCGTGCCTCCAAGAAGCGATCGTCATAGCAACAACCTAAGCAGGGTCCAATGACGTGTATACTATAGACATGACATGCCACTCTGAGGGCTTGGGCAGATCTGTGCTGAAAGTGACGTCATCTTGTAATATTAAAGGTACAGGGCTATGTAAACCATGCTAAGGACTAACTAAATTAACATTCTTTTGTGGGTAAGATGAGCCCAATTTTACATGTACTTTATTATATAAGTTCACAGATATACACTGTTATTGTAATAAAACCATAATAATAATACCTATTATGTAACAGATAATAACAATAATTATAATAATTACTATTATTATAAATAACCATTAATTTAACAGGTAAGTCAGTTCAGAACCGTATATGGCAACCTGGTCAAGAGGCAACAATAGAAGTACACAAACAGCAATGATTAAAACAGGAAGATACAAAATAAGCATTTTTCAGACAGACTACTGAAAAAATAAAAAGAAATGAAAAATGATTGTGAACAATAAGAACAGTGACAAGCTTTTTAGAAGTAAAAACAAGTACAAAGATCAAGTGAATGCATTACTTTTTTTTAGACAGAAAATTATTGAGTTTATCTTTTTCTATTTTCAGAAGTTACCTTCGAACAGTAAAACTTTGGTCAACTTCTGACAAACAGACTCTTTTTAAGATGAGGAGTGTAATCTGGTAACATGTTTCTGTCCAAAGGTGTAGGAACTGTTAACTAAGAGTTTGATGATTTAAAAAGTAAGAGTTAAAATCTCTTCATTTGTCTCCCTTGGGAGAAATTAGCCTTGGACAGAGGGGTTCCACTGCACAGACACATAACATCACAAGGTTAATAAATACAGAAATAAATGTAAAAAATTATTAAAAACCCAGCTGCAACACATGATTCTCCAACCTCTGAATACCTTATAGAAGAACAAAACTTATTAATCAGGAATTTGTCATGTTCGAGGGTAGGCTTCTGACCCACATGCAGAATCAAACGCGGGAAGCAACAGTAAGTTAAGAAGTTTATTTACAGCAACAAACTTATAGGTGTCTAGCAGGTGGTCCTTTTGGATCGGATTCTGGAAGCAGAACGAGGGGTTAGTGATTTCACCAGAGGAAGACTGATTGTCAGATGGGGACAGCAGGTGTGTCAGCTTACGTCTTCACAGAGGCTTCTCAACCGGAGGGGGGGAAGGGGCAGGCTGGTTCCGAGCATCCACTCGAGAGTTCCAAGGTGAGTGTCTCCAACAGGAACGAGCTGGGGCTGGAGCGGGCAGGCAGGTGAGGCTTGGAGCTGCAGGTGGAATTTGGATTTCAGAGTCAGGCTACTACCTTGAATGAGAGACAGAGAATGAGTGAGAGAAGCGGAGGCTTTCTCAAAACAGTCGCAACACAGAGTGTTTTCACAGGAGAGAGTGTCTAACGGGCTAGAGACTACCGTGATGGAGTAATCATCCGGCGGAGAGGTGAGGTCTAGCAGCTCCTTAAATCCTCCCTGGCTGATGACCCCAACGAGCTGCAGGTGTGCAGCTCAGCTCCAGGCCACTCCCAGCAGGGAGCCATTGAAGAGAGACACACTGAAAACCCAGATCCTGACAGAATTAGTTGTCATATTCATAGTATAATTAGTTTTCTTATTCATTGTATACTAAACAGCAGTAACTTTAAAGCAGGTTTATAACATTTAAAAATAGCTTATTTTGCTTCCTCTGCTGAGTCACCATCTTTCCTTCGTATTGATTAAATTCAATTTGTTGCCTTGAGGACATAGTGGTCAGGGTGCACATCTGGAAACATCTGGTGATTGTTGAGTCGTCACTTTCAGAGCGTTCAGCCCGGTGATCCTTCAGCAGATTCTAACCTCCTGTTAAATAAAAATGAACAGATTTTAGATGGGATTAAAGTCACTGTTGATTTTCTGACACATTCTAAGTTCTTTTATCTGCATATTTAAAAATGGACTTATACAAAACTTTAAATACAATGATAATAATAAAATGATCAAATATTTATTTAAGTTTTAAAAGTTTATAATACTATAATAAAGAGTTGAGTAACATAGGCTACAGGGACACTTGAATGTGTTTTTTGTAAGATAAGGGATCACATTACTTAATACCCTTGAGATATCCCACACATAATTTCCAAACAACAGACTCTATATCTCCCATCTTCACAAATTGTTGCCTTTTCTTTAAGTAAGTCCTCATCCAATTCACAACTACTCCCCGAATTCCATACCATTCCAACTTTTTAATTAAAATATCATGATTTGATGGCAGCCTTCTTACATTTGAGCAGTTATGCCATGCATATAATATTTCAAAGAAACATTCAAAGTATTTACAAGTTAAACATTTTATTATGTCAAAATATAAGCAGGCTGAACTCAAACCACCACTGTCACGACTAGAGAATATTGTACTACAAAATCTAGAGGGGAGAGGTTATATCTCTTTATTTTACGCAGCTTTATTAATACATGATAAAGAATCCACCACTGATAGACTGGATGAGTGGAGATCTGATATCCAAGAGGAGATACAAGTAGCGTACTGGGAAGCTGCATGTTTAAAAGCACAAAAGCAGTTAATTAATACAAGGATAAGACTCCTTCAATATAAGTGGTTGATGAGAAGTTACATAACTCCAGTCAAACTAAATTGCTGGTCAGCTGACATCCCAGATTGGTGCAGTAAGTGTCTGGTTGGAAAAGGTACTTTTTTTCACTGTGTAAGGGAGTGCCAAAAATTACAACAGTACTGGAACTCAGTTATGCAAACTTTGTCAAAGATTGTTGGAGTGAATGTACCTGCTGAGGCAAGAATGTGTGTTTTAGGTATTTATCCAAAGAACTGTGGTCTTAGCTTCAGTGAGTTAAAATTGATTGACTTTGGACTTCTGCAGGCCAGGAGATTAATATCAGTGTACTGGAGCGAGATTGATATACCTTCAAACTATATATGAGTGAAGGAGATGGCATCATGTATGGCACTGGAGTGACTTACCTATATTGTCAGAGGAAAAGGAGCATATTTCGAAGAGTCATGGTCACCATTGGCCAAATTTCTGAAAGACTATGAAGGAAATTGGGAGAATGATACAGATTGCTGAGTTTGTTTGTTTTTTCTGTCTCTTATAATTAACCTACGTTCGTTAATTTTGGGGATGAAGTTGTTAAATGTAAATCTTATATCAAATGTACTATTGCCACTTGTTCTGTGTTACAAAATTCAATAAATATAATATAAAAAATATATATATATATATCATTATTTATTGTATGAAATAATTATCATATAACAGTCAGTGGATATTTCTTTTTTGCAATTCTTTACAATATCAATAATTTCCTTCTCTCATATGGGATTAAAATACATTGAACTGGAATTATTCTCAATACAGTTTATTGATTTGTCTTAAATACCAGTATTTTTCCTGCCAAATTTGGTCCAACACTCACAAAATAACTATTAAATTTATTTACTGCCTCCTTCATATTAGTAATATTTTGACCATTATCTATGAAATACTAAGGATAATTGTTATTTTTTAGGTTTTTTTCTAATAACACTATTTAATATGTTCCACGTAGCCTTAATATATTTTAAAATACATTTTTTTTCCAGTAATTTATGATAATATTCCTTTTTACCAGTGGTGGCTGGCCAGTAGAGGGTGCAAGGGCGCCACCCCACCACTCACCACATTACAGGTGCTGGTCATAAAATTAGAATATCAATCAATCAATCAATCAAATTTTATTTGTATAGCACATTTCAGCAGTAAGGCATTTCAAGGTGCTTTACATAATTAAAAAACAAAATAAAAACAGCATGTGACAATGAATAAACAGTAAGAAAGAGACAAACATCAAAAACCCGCACTCTAACCCTAATTTAGCCATAAGCAACTCTAAACAGGTGGGTTTATCATGAAAAAGTAGATTGATTTCAGTAATTCCATTTAAAAAGCGAAACTTGTATATTATATTCATACATTACATACAAACTCATATATTTCAAATGTTTATTTCGTTTAATTTTGATGATTACAAATGACAACAAATGAAAATCTCAAATTCATCATATCAGAAAATTAGAATATTACTGAAGACCAATAAAAAC
>NC_051446.1:5924168-5959584 GCF_001649575.2 Kryptolebias marmoratus | reverse complement strand
AATCATCAAAATTAAACGAAATAAACATTTGAAATATATGAGTTTGTATGTAATGTATGAATATAATATACAAGTTTCACTTTTTAAATGGAATTACTGAAATCAATCTACTTTTTCATGATATTCTAATTTTATGACCAGCACCTGTACATTGAATAAGACATAAAAAAATAAAAATAAAAATGAAATAATAAAATAAAATATTTTGCAATATTTGTATATACTTTTTTAGTAGTGTAAGATAAATAATTTATAGTTAATGATAAGTAAATTTGTTTCCTTCATGTTTGGGTTTTGTATTTGAATTGGAGTGAGACATCTGATCTACGTTATATTGTACGTGCAAAACATGTGACATAGTGAGTGCTCTCACCATAGAGCAAGCTTTGATGTATTTTCTCTGGTAAAGCTTTGAAAAATAAGGAAGAAAACAGGTCTTATTAACGCTAAATGTGCCCTACATACTTGTGCCTTGGGAGACCTCTGTCTTTCTAAGAATTGGTGTGTTCCGGAAGCACTTGTGCATATGTACATTTATATGTACATTATAATGTTGCTTCTGTTGTTTTAATTCATGTAAATACACAGGTGTGATACCTTAGTATATGTTATAGCGCCAAGGTTCTCACCTTCGGCTGATGCCCATGGTACTATGTATCTGATTATTTTAAGTTAAAGAATATAATTTTAATACATTTCTAGAGTTACAGGTAAAGTACTATGGTAAATGAGAATTTTTTTTTAAAATGGACCTTTGCTTCCTTTCGCTTTAAGTAATAACTTAAAGTATAATCAAGTGTCACAGATGAATTATTATCTTTTCTTTCTCATAGACTGTAGTTTAATGTTACAAATGATTTGTGTTTAAATTAATTACTTGTGAAAATTACTAAATTTTGAAATTTACCAAAAACTGTATAGATTTTATAGTTCCAGACGAAAAGTAACTATTTAAAAATACATACTACAAACTTTTCATCTTAGAAATTAGAATTTGAAATGTCATGGGATTGTTTTGACAATAAATTTATTAATACTTATACTACACAATATTTTGTTGTGTTACAAATTTAAACAGTTTTTAAATAAATTTTGTTTGTATTTTGATTTTGTTCATGACAAACTGTTTTTAATTTTACTATGCTCTGCTTTAAATGGCATCATGTGTTTCAGCTGTTCTACTCCCGGTCCACTGTGTTAATGACAAAAGAGGAGAGGTCTCCATGGTAAGGTGTACCTCCTGATCTCAGGAGTGATGAAGAAGACTGTGTTCAGGCAGGGGAGCTACTATGGAATGTGAAGACTCCAGCATTCAGGACTGCTCAGCTGTCAGCTTTATGCCACAGTCTCCAGATGTGCCTTGAAGAAAGCCCCCAATACAGGACCTCTTACATAAGAAGGGTAACAACAGACCAGATGTAGGACTGTGTGCCCCCCCTTTAAAGCCCTTGACTACCGCAACTACATCATTGTCTGTGAGCAGAACTTTTGGCCTTAATTGGCTGGGTTTGTTAATTTTCCTTTATCAATCTGGGGGATGGATGGATGGATAGACAGACAGACAGACCACTCCCACACAGGTAACACCACTAAACTAATCTGATTTGTGTGGCCGATGGGTAAATGAACCAGTGTTGCCGAAGAAGGAAAGAGTAAAATCATAGTGTTCCCTAAAACAATTTTGCATAAAATGATTAAAAAAAACATGTAGAAATTAGGTGGCCCCTCTATCCTATATTGTGAGGCCACAAGGGTAGTAGTGGGTTGGTCGCTTGTTTGTAGACCCTAATCTGTCAGTACTGCTCTCAACTGATCCTGTTTTTTTATTCTTATGTTATTTGACAAATTTATCCATCTTCCCTGGAGCAGTGGATGAACGAGAAACAAGTGAGCTTTTTATAAGTTTGGATTAAAGGACAGTATTTGGTAAATTACAGCTGAAAGTTTATTTCCTCTTTTTCTGTCATCAGATCACTGACTTCATACAATATCCCTCTATTTTTATTCATTATCATTTGTAACTGCACTGGTGAAAAACATGTAAAATTACTTCTCCTTGTGTGGTTACTAAGTTCAGTGTTTATTTCCAATCTAAGAATAAACCACTTTACAAACAGATTATCAGCACAGTGAAACAAACAAACAAATAATAAAAAAACAATCATGTTAAATTCTAATTTCATGAAAATAATGCCACTTGTAATCATGCTCATATCAACATATTAGTGCATATAAGCTGTTTTTTTTGCATTGTTAGCATATCTCACATATCTCATAACTCTTCATCACTCTTTTTATTGGTAACTTCTATAAAAGCTTCAAGCCATTCTTCCATTACTCAAACGGCAAATGCAGTGAGTCACAACAAGTCTATGATGTTGGCAGATAAAGAACTTTCTTTTGAAACAAAGATCAAAGCTGCACAAATGACACTGGGGCCTGGAAGGGCACAGAATATTCATGAATTTGAAACATCTGTCATCAACAAGACAGAGTTGCAGGTTAGGAGGAAGTGAGGTGACATTTGTCTTTCAAACACTGAAAGATGGGCCTCAAATAGTGAAGTAAAACCCCAAGAGCATGGATGCTTCAAGATGGCACACAGGAGGTTTTGTCTGATCAGAACTGGGGGGAAAAGTGGGAGTTTTTTTTTATTCTTGCTCTTATTCTTTTTATAAATCATGACACAACATAACTATGCATATCTGTCCTACATTATGAATCCATTGTAATTTATATGATCTTGTTTATAGAAAAAAATTTCTCCTGCCTGAGTTTGCAGAATTTTGTCGTTCTTCCTTGTTGAATTTGAATTTAAAGTCAGTAATAATGTCATCACAGATTTAATATTAATAAAAACAAATACCTTTTCAACAGTGTTCTCAGACATGCCTTGTTTTGTACCCTTAGAAGGAAAACAACAAAGATCACCCATCCTGGCAACCATGGGACAAAGCCTTGACAATCCCCTTATAATTTATAGTAAAAATTGATCAGAGGCATTGCTACATTTACCTGCTGTGAGGCTGTGAGTCTGGGGATGCTGAAAGTTCTGCAGAGGTCACATCTAAAACTGGATGATGCCCAAACAGTGCCACCTGTGCTAGCATGAAAAGAAATTTCTTCAAAAATAAGGATGTTGTGTTTTTCATCTTATCAGCTTCCTAAACCCCTTGGATGCTAGCTGGGAAGAATCAGTTTATGCTACTTTACTTATGTGTATCTGTTGTGTGAATGTTGTTCAACATTTACTGATTTTTATGGTTTGGAAAGTTTAACTCAGCCTTTATTTTTAAATCAAAGACTTTATAAGAAAAGTATATCTGATGTAGGATAATTCACTACTTTTTTATTCACATGAAAACACAAGGAACTGTCAGGATTTGATTATTTTTGGTTTGCTTTTGTATTGGGTTTTTTGTTTCATGTTTCTTGTGTTTAGTTTATTTCTCCAGTGTTTAGTATGTTTTCTTTTGTTGTTCTGCTCCCTGTGTTCCTCGTGCTGTCATTTACTCTCCCTCAGTAGGTCTGTCAACCAGCCTCACCATCCACACCTGTTAGTAATCAGTCACCTGTTTCCACTTACTCATTACTCTCAGTCTTCAAAACCCGATAATTTTCCACACTTACTTGCTGGTTCATTGTCACTCCAATATGCTGTCTTGTTTTCCTCATAGCTTTGCTATCCTGAATTGTTCTAAGTTTTGTTATTTAGTGTAGTTGCTGCCACTTCAGCCTTTTTTCCTTTTTGTTAATAAATTGGTTTTACTTTGAGTTCCTCCGCCTTTGCCTGCATTTTGGGTTCCGACCAACCAACCACGAACTGTGACATGTACGAACTTAACACATGGATCATGTGGAAGAGGATTTCATTCTATAACTTAGAGGCAGCTGCAGACTGCAGCCTACCAATTATGGAAGAGGAAAGGGTAACAGAAGCTATGTTTGTGTGTTGAGAGAGCATAGAACTTTCCAGGACAGGGAGTTTGTGATAACAGACGTTTCCTGGAACACTGTGTTTATGAGTTGAGCCAGTTGTTCTGGCTGGTTCCCTGTAAGTGTCGTAGGAGTTATGTAAACTTCTGACCAATCACGAACTGGTCAGAAGTATGTAATAGACACCAATGTATCCCATCTGTTTAAATAGCCCAGTTTCGAAGATACTCCGGGATCCTTTGTGGAATTGTGATGACGATAAGATGTGACAATTAAAGAATCCCCCGTGTTCTGACACTGAGAAGAGAGATAGTGGCACTCATTTATTTCAGTGTAAGAACTGCCTTTAGATCCCACAATCACAGGGAGCAAAATTAAATATATTAACACAGAACCACAAGAAACATATCAAAAATCAAACAGAAGAACAAGAAAATAACAAAATACCCAAATCCTGGCAGAACCAGTTCATTTTACATCCCAGATCAAAGTCTTTTAGCGATCAGGAAGTGGTGTTGGGGGCAGGACCATGAAGTTTGTGAGCTCCACAACCTGGCACATTGGCAGTGGGTGTATAAGTCAGTTGTTGAGCATTTGGACTTGAGGAAGAAAGTGCTTTTGGGCATCTGTACCCATGATTGAGCAGCCCCATTTAGGAAGCTCGGCTCTGGAGGTAGTACAAAAGATACTCTAAACACAACCTACCTCAAACATTTCTGTCTAGACAACTGCATCCAGAGAGATCACCACCATGTGGTCAGAAATACAAGAAGAAACAGTTCTTTTTTTGGAGTGTGGAATGTGCAGACACTCATGAAAACCAATCCAGTGATCAACCAGAAAAGGGAACAGCCATCATGTCCAGAGAGCTAAGGCAATTTGACAAGGCTCAATGGCCACGGATTCAGATCAGGCGGACACAGACAAAGTTTTAAGGATTTTATTGTAACTCTCTTGCTACGAGAGACGCTAGCTCTTGGATTAGCACGCTCTTTGTGCAGCTGGAGAGACTTCCAGACAGGTAAGACCACCGTGGGTGGTGGGCAGAGAAAGGAAAGGTCTTTGGGTACGGGGAGCAGGCTAAGAGGAGAGTCCAGTGACAGGCAATGGGTCACAGCCTGGAAAGCAGAGAGCAGAATCCAAATCCAAATTGATACGAACCAAAGAGCGTTGTCCAGAGAGCAGAAACAAGGTCGAGAGCCAGGGATCAGAGTCAGCAGTAGTAACAGGCAAGGGTTGCAAGTCGAGAATCAGGCAAAAGGTAAGGAACGAGGAATCAGACATGAGCTGTGGAGTAACGCTGGACATCTACTTGGGAAACCGTTCAATAATCTGGCACAAAGTGAAGTGTGGGTTTAAGTAGGGCCAGTAACAGGTGAGCATGATCAGGCTGATTGCTGTGGCATGAGTCCAGGAGGCTTGGCAGGAACAGAGAGACTGTGGAAAAATACTGAGGCCAGGAACATTGGAACTGTGACACAATTCCAGATTGACATTGCAGCACTTTCAGAAATTCACCTGGTGGATGCACTTTCTTCTGGAAAGGAAAGTCTTTTCACAAACCACAAATCCATGGCATGGGTTTTGTTATTGAGAACAGCCTTATAAATTATCTCACTGAGCTCCCTGTGGACATCAGTGAACCTTTAATGACCAAACATGTTCTACACAGGAACCTAAACACCACAGGAAAAAACAATAATAAAATAGAACTTTTGAAACATAAAAAAATAATGATCCAAATACAAAATAAACTCAAAAATACTCAAATCTATGATAGTATGCATGTATTGTTGTGGAAGAAATCAAATTCCAGGCACTGTTAGATGAAATCACTCAAACAGGTTTATTTATGTATGGTGCACGACATACAGAGAGCCTTAATGTGGTGATTTGGGCTTTTTCTGTGTTATGGTTTTGTTTTATTTTTATTTAGTTTGTTGGTTTGTGTTTGGTTTCTGTCTTGTCTCTTGTTTCATGTTTCATTTGCTCCTCCTCAGTCTCTCTCTCTCTGTCTCCCTGCCACACCCACCTACACCTGTCCCTACTTTGTAATCACGCCACCTGTCTCCACTTACCTCATTATCCTCAGTCTTTAAAACCCGGTCATTGCCTTCCACACTCTGCTGGTTCATTGTTTGATGTTAGATGTTTGTTGTTGTAGTTTTCTTGCTGTGTTTTCCGTCCTGTTCATGTTCCTGGTTTCGTTTTTACCCCTGCCTGTGTTTCGAGGATTTAGTTTATGGGTTTTGCTGCCTCGACAGCTTTTGCTTTCATTTAAATATTTCAGTTTTTTTCCTTAGTTTTAAGTATGAGTCTGCGTTCTGGGTTCGCCTCCGTCATCACCACCGTTCATGACACTTAAAGACAATTGACAATTAACATCAGAGTCCCAGGTCCAAACGGGAAGCTCTGAATGAAAACTCTACCTCCAGAGTCCACACAGGAGCTCATATCTAACATATTAGAATGTTGATAGGCGAGGAGGAGACATGAAGCAAGGTCAGTCTGGTTTCAGTGAAGAGTAACAGGGTCATTTGGTGAAAACCTTATAGACTGTGGAATTCAGACAGAACATAGTCATGATTTGGAATCCATGCATAACATAGTCAAGACTTGGAATATATATATATATATATATATATATATATATATATATTAGTCTTTTAGTATGTAATTTGATACCGATGATCTGCTTCCATTTTGGCAGTAACTAAAAATGTTCATATACTACTCACAAATTCTCATCTTACTAGCATAGCTTTCACAGGAACCAACCATTTTATTCTATAGTTCAATGGTTTAACTTATATTTACACTTGCATTTATATTTTCATCTTATCAACTTTATACACAACTGATTTGTGTAATTTCTAAGGCTGCACAGATACCAATACCAGGATCAGATAGTGGTCTGATATCATGTGTTACTTGAAACAAAAAAAAGTGTTCTGATAACACATGTCAACATGATGTCCACCTCTCAGCTGAACAGTCAGGTGTTAGAATAGGAGCAAACTACGCTATGAAGAGTTATTTTCTTTTTTGTTTCTTTCTTTCTTTTTAGTTGGATATCCTGATCCCCAATCTTTAACAGTTGGTGATAAAAATGAATGCATCATAAAGTTATTTGCTAACCTCCAATAAACACAACCAGAATAAGAAAAAGCTATGTGGTGGTATTACAAAGTGAACAATGGTGGCAAAAGTAAAGCGGGCTGTAATTTATGCTCAACAAAGCTGTCAAGAAGAGTAAAAAAATCCAACACTTTCAACACAAGCAGTTTTACAAAACAGCTAAAAAACAAATACAATGCTCAGTTTGAAATGTTTGCTAATAATGGCAGGAAAGAGATGCAGTATGTCACTGAGTAGAACAGGATCCTGGGAATATAGGGATCTGAGCATGAGCTTCCCAACAACCTCACCTTTCATCAATGGGTGCTTTTGGAAAAGATTATTGCTGTCTTGCTCTGTTTGTCAAGGCTGGTGGAGGAGGCGAACTCAGAGTGCAGACTCATTAAAGAAAAAAATTAAAATTAATTCTTAAATAAACAAACAAAACAAAAGGGCAGCAAAAAAGTGGCAGCAGAAATCCAAAATATAAACTAAACAAAAAGGCGAAGCGAGGCAAGGGAACCAGACAACCAGACACGAGAGACAAGAGACAATAGACATAGCAGAGACAATGAACCAACTGGGAAGTAGAGAGAATGATCAGGTTTTAAAGCAGAGGATGATTATGGGTGGGCACAGGTGAGTGATTACAATAAGCAACAGGTGAAAATGGGCATAGTGGGAAGACAAGAGATAAAAAGAGGAGAAATGACTGATGACAGACCACAAAAGACAGAAACAATACAAAGAAAAAACATGAAAACAATAACCCAAATTGCAAAGGAAATTACAAAGAAAAAACAACAAAAAAACAAATCCTGACACGGTAAGAGGAATTAACATGGAAGATAAGCTCGTCTGATTTTCAAACACATTTTTGTAGGGAGTGTAGAGGCATTTATTAGTACTGATTTTTGTACTTGTCATCAGCAAATACTCAAATGTAAGTATTTGTACACGGTTTGAAAAAATGATATCAGTGCATACCTACTAATTTTTTACCCTATGATAAAAGTATTTGAATTGAAATTTAAGCAGCAGTTAGTTGTAACCCATCCTGTGCAATTAGATTAAATTTGTTTTAAGACAGAAGCAATCTACTTTGGTTTGGATGTGTTTGGACGATATACAAGTTATTTAGTCCTAACTATTTCTCTAAACTGGAGTCATCCAAACACTTAACTGCAATATCATAAAGATGACCTGTAAAAAATAAGATTTTTTTGTTAGCAGTTGAGTCAACTGAGTCTCATCTTTGAACTTACTCCATGTGTGTTCAATGCATGTGGTATAAATAAATGATCATATAAATGGCATAATCTTCATGGCTATGTAGTTTTTTATGTAGCCCCAAGTATGTATATGTTTTTGGCAGCATATGCCCCCTTTCCACTGGCTCTACTACAGAAGCCCTGCTCTACCTGGCCCGGCTCTATAAAAAAATGCATGGCATTTCCACCGGCCAGTTTGGCTGGTAACGGAGGAACGCTTCCGTGTGTTGAAGGGGGTGGGGCTGGTGGAGGTGGTGGTGGTGGTGGTGGGGGGGGGGTTGCACTACCAAAACTTGGCGCTATTTGTGGTAACAACAGAAAATCTATGGACAACGTTGGCCCTGTGTTGTTGCTGTTTTTTAAACTTGAGGGGATTCTCCTGAGACTTCAGGAAGAGAGGTGCAGTGGAAGAAATGCTCTGGATGCCACAATTGTTGCGCGGAGTAGGACAGCTGTTATCTGCCGGAGATTACAGGCTTTACAACGCCTTTAGCTGGGGAACGGACGGCATAAACGTTGCAGGGTAAGCTAATGCTCTTGTTTATATTCCTACCGTTCGCTCTTTATGCTTGCATCTGGCCCCACCCACAACCAATTAGTGAACAGGAGCTAAGCTTGCGCCACCTACGAAAGCAGGCCCTACTCCAAAGCAGGGACCGGCCTAAAAAAAAATGCCGGTGGAAACGCGCGCAAAGCAAGCTGAGTGGAGTGGAGCCGGGACCTTTAGAGCCGGTAGAAAAGGGGCAATAGTGGTTAGAGCTTTCCCCTCACAGCAAGAAGGTTGTAGGTTCAAACCCACCAGGAGCCTTTTCTGTGGAGTTTAAATGCTCTCCTCAAGCATGTGTGGGAAATACAGACAAGCCATCACTGAAACCCATGTGTAGTTGTAGTTATTGTGGTCCATGTTCCAGGAGCCAGTTTTTAACACAAGAAACCAGCACACCCACTCACTTGCCTGTGCCTGCCGTCCAATCCACATTGCACCAAACCTTAACTTCTCCCACCACAGGCAGTGGGTCTAAGTGAAGGTGATATATTTTCCGAGCTGAGTCTAGCTAAATTCAAGAAGCAAGGTTTAGCCACTTAGTGTTTGCCAGTGAAAACCCCCCTCAGATTTCTATTTTAAAGAAAGCAGTCTGTGCTTTTCCTTGTTGTACAGAGTTTAACTCGGCTGAAGGGTGATATGTTCTTCTTTCTCTCTGATATTTTTCTTCTAACACTGTTTTGTGTTTTTATCATGATAATAAATGGTGACAGTGTCAAGAGACCAGAGACCAAACGAGTTAATATCACAATAAAACTCCCTTGTCATCATATGAATATTTCATTGGCATATACAAACAGCAGTACATGGTGGGGTACAAAACGCTCCTGACACTTTTTCATAAGGTAATTAGTTGCTATAGGCAATTAAAATTTCTGATTAGGTAAACAATAGGCATGAAATGAGTTTTCAAAAATCTTTGAATAGACAACATATGTGTCTCTGCAGAGATAAAATAGAAGAAGCTATTTATGCTTTGAATTAATGTAACATTTCCTAATGGATTCTTTTTATTTACTTCTTTTAGTGTCGACCCAAAATATTCTGATATGGAAACAGAAGTAATGATGAAAGAGGAAGCAATCGAGTTTGTTACTTACAATGTGCCAGGATGTCTTCACTTACAAAAAGCTCAACTAAATGCAGAGACTAATTTTCAACACACACTGCCTACTTAACCACCATCTCCACTACCTCATGTTCGGACTCTGATGCATAGGTTAAAATCTCAGGGGGTTGTCTATTTTGGAAAAATGGAGATTGCCCTCCCCAATAAATCATTTAGGAAAACCACACCTTAATTTAATATAAAAAAGAAAGCATATCCACCATTTATATAGGCAAAATTATGCATTTATGTCTTTCAAAAATTATGTCCAATTGCCTCTTGTCACTGCATAACACAGGTCTTGAATGATGACATATTCTGACATTTGGTCTCCTCAGCCTTCATTTCTGTTGCAAATAACAAGAGCTGTCAAGATGTCTTGCAGAAGTTCAGATGGCAGGATATCATCACTCCATAGAAAGTTTGCTTATGGTGGCCATTGAATAATTGGTAAATGAACATGGGCATTCTTGATTAGCCTTAGAATAAAAGCTGCTTCTCAGACCCTCCAGGATTTCGCGATGTTGCGATCGCAACTATTAACGCAAAATCAAGCAAACCCCGCAAAATCGCAACTTTTTGCAACTTTGCCCAAAACACTGCAACTTTAACACAATATTTATTGTTTCTAAAGTGATTCACCACCGTTTCTGCGGTCTAGTCTCTTCTTTGTGGGTTTTTGTAGTGTGGAATACAAAATAACCCCAAATAACTCACGAAGAAGACATGTGATGTCACATCCTGTTAACATCAGAATGCCGGGAGCATGCAGGAGCAGCAACCGAAGTGAAAATGTGTGCTAATGCTTCACATTTGCCCATAAATATTTCAGCAAAGGACCGCGCAAACCAGTTTCCTACCCAGCTGCACGAGAGTGGGGGGAAGCTGTTTTGCATGTCCTGCAGTGTAATCATCAAACATAAACGCAAGTCATCCATCGACAAACACTTTGTGTCTGCAAAACATGCGAGGAGAGCTGCAGATGAGGAACAATCCAGAAATGGTCATGAATGTCAGTTTATAAGCTATCAAAGTTCTCAAATAAAGCACCTTTTGAGAATGTCAATGTTTGTTGGTAGTTATCTTACAAAACTGTTGCAATTTCAGGATTATGCCAAATGCGAGCACCCAGGAGACAAACAGACACAGGAGACAGAATCTCAACGTAAGTAAATTTATTACGGACTGGGGAAGGGAGTAACCAGGACCTGAAAAGGATAAGTTACTGAGGTTAGACTTTTGGTTTGTTTGTGGTTCAGAGGTATGTACAATAGCGGACTGCTTACAGTGGGTGGCAGGGTGCGAGTGCGGGGGTGCGGTTTCAGGAATCCCAGGTGAGTCTATATACAGTGCAGGTGAGTGAAGTCCAAGTGGTTGTGGTTCCCGATCCAGTAGGTGAGTATTTACAAGGCGAGGTCGATGAGCTGGTTCCAGGTTGGTATCAGGCTTGGCTTCCAGGTAATGAGTTCACAGGCATAAGGAGTGAGGTGCAGCGACCGAGTAACTGGTAAGTATAACAAAGGACAGATACAGGCAAGTAATTTACAGAATCTTCAGGCATCAGGTTTCAGGCCGGGAAAGTTTACCCAAGGTACACGATGCATCAGCTGTCATGGCGGGTTTAAGGTTACGAACCCACATGCAGAAACACTCGACAAAGAATGAAAATTAGAAAAGATTTATTAAACAAAAACAATGAAACACAAGTACTGCTGTGGATCCAGGGAGGTCTGCTTCGGGAGGTCCGGTAACTGTAAACACGGGAGAGGACGAGCGGTGAGTTTGTGGGGCGTAGGAAATTAGCAACTCGGAATGAACAAAATGGAAACAGTCTTACTTGGGTCGAGTGCTCAGAGATCCTGGAGGGGTTTGTTGAATGCGGGGGCTTAATGGGTTCCGCAGGAATCCTTCGACGAACTTGCGTGAATCGGGAAGCTTCGTAGGAGGGCGGACAGGTAAGCGCAGCAGTCCAGGAGTAGAGGCGGTCAGAGGAGATCGGCTGTTCTTCAGAGATGGTGAGTTTAATCGGAGTTGATTGGCGGTCGGACTCGGGCAACCAGTGGGTATCTTCCACGGCGTCACGAAGGAGTAAGCACAAGGAGTGCAGAGTCTCGGGTAACCTGTGAGTATTTCTCACGGCGTCACACAGAGTCACCTGAAGAGCAAAAACACAGGCTGATTACTCGGAGAGAAAAAACGAAGAGATCACAGGGGAAAAAACACTGGGAGACCTGAAGTACCAGATACTTGGTAACACTCTGGCGTCGAAGGGTAGATCTCGATCTCCTCTTAAACTCCTCTGATTGCGATTAAGCACCGGTGTGCGGAAACAAACCAGCAGCCGCCAGTCACGCCCCTCCGCAGGTGAACTCACGGCTTCCCCTGGTGGAGAAAAATGGGTAACCACCCCACAGACTTCCCAGGAACCCAACATCAGCGACGAACTGCTCTCAGCCACTGCCTTAAGAACACTGGAGCCTCGTGAAGGAAACCTGCTGCAGCTGCAAGTAATTAGGGAGCCAGCCAATGAGAAGAACAGGGTAAACAGGGCGGGTACAGGTGGTATATTACCACAAAAACTAGTAAGTATTTTGGTTTATATATTAAAAGTTATGGTTGTTTATTGATTTTAGTAAAAAAACAAAAATTGCAACTTTTAGGAAAATGCCCTGTTAAATCAGGCATTTTAGCCCGCAAGAATCACAAAAAATGCCCACAAAATTCTGGAGGGATTGGCTTCTTCAAGTCTTTAGTGTCTTATGCTGCAACTTCAAAGGTAGGTTCTACTGCCTGGCCTTTTGGAATTGCTGTGGAGTACACAAGGTCAGATTTGTAATCTGGTTGCTAAACCTGTATTTGTTGCCTAAAGTGTTTAATCATCTTTGCCTTTAGCACAAATGTTTTTTAAGATGGGTTAACATATTGCGGGGGCTTTTTAAGAGGCATGGACATTCTTTCAGCATTTGGTCCATTTATGCTGGTTGTTGAGACTTAAATCAATCTAAAATGGTCAAACCACACCAGCGCACAATAGAAGGGTTAAAGAAGATGAAGAGTGTATTTTGCTGTTACTTATACAGTATAAAATACAACTGTGTCCATGAAAACATACCTCATTCACAGAAATCTTACTTTTTGTTCACTTTGCAGACATTTTTTATGCAATGTAGACAATGGCAAGTAGCTTAAAATAAAATAGTGTAACTTCCCTCTATTTAACACTAAATTTCTCAGAAAAATAATGTCACCTTCTCACAACAATTAGCCCACTTTCTGAACTCCCTTTTTAAACACTGGGCAGTGCAGTGTCAGTTCTAGGAAGAAAAGAGGAAGAGAAAACAGGGGAAAAAAGCTCTTCTTTAATTCAGTGGCAGCACTTTCCACCAATGCTGCTTGCTGCTTATTTCTTTACTGGACTGATGTATATGCATGAGGAAGCACTGCATCAACCTCAGTGGCAAAATTACCCATGGAGGACCAAGGTCTGATATGACAGGTCACCCATCACATTTGTATTCATGAGCAGTTAAATGAATGAATTGATGAATAAATGCATAACAAGAATCCACTAAAATGTTGCATAAATGTCATAGAATACGTGTTCCAACAAAGCTTTGTGATTTCAATTTGAGACAGAAGAAGCAGGCCGATTGGCTGTGAAGCAAACACACAAAACACAACAAAAATGTGTACTTCTCTCATTTGTGACTTCTGCTGTTTGATCAAACTCCAATAGTGTTTGTTTATTGTATTTGTGTTAACATTTAGCCCTTGTCATAGCAATGCAAGTATGCTTTTTCTTTCTTTTCAAAGCTGTAAAAGCTCTTTGAGAGACTGCCTCCACACCATTTATATGATAAAATAAGAACAAAGTTAGTTAGGCTAGTTGCTCTCAAGGTGGCATATCATGCGGATGCTCCTCTCAGGTTCAGCAGCAAGAACAAAGTATGCACAGTCAATATAGTATAGTCAATATTGGATGTATATCTAGAACTCATTAACTTTTAGAGTCAATCTACATCAAGATGGCTGCCAAAGCAAATTAATCTTAGAAAGCACAAAATGTCCATAACTTATTCAATCTTAAAAATATTGACCTGCAATTTGTTGTGCTAGCAGCTGAGACCAGCCCCAAATGAGACTGCCCCTCAACACCTAAATATTCTGACCACTAACAGATTGTGCAAGATCTTTGTTACTTCCGTCAAGGAGATTATGTTTTTGGTAATGTTGTTGTTTTTTTGTCTGTGTTACCAAGATTACTTAAGAACTAATGAACAGATTTTGATGAATTTGTTACTCATTAGGTGAGATTGTTGCCTAAAACTTTAGCAATAATATAGTCAAACTTGTTTGTCTGTATCAGGTTCGGTTGGAGGATTGGACCCAGGTTGACAGGAGGAGCTCCAAAGAGCAAACTAATTTATTTAAGGTAACAACGATAAAAGGATTAAAGGCAACGAAACTTACAAATTGCTAACACAGGGGGTCACGAGGACACTAACGCAACAAAGTCATTTTTATCGCTCATGGTAGTAAACTGGCCAGAGGGTCCAACACTGGTGCTAACTTCATTACTCAAAATGTCTTTGTCAAAAAAAGAGAAAAGTGGACTCAGATTGTAAAGTTTTCCAAGTGTTTGGTGAGTGTGCATTCAGTTTCAGAGCTCAAAGAATATAAAATTTAGCACCACTATGAGACTCATTATCACAAAAATACAACAGCTTGCAAGGACAACTGAGAAAGGAGAAGATAAATTCATTGTTTGCAGGTCTCAGGAAACAGCAGTTTGTTTAGTTGAGATATCAGTGATGCAGCAGTAAAAGCTAGCTACCTTATTACTAGTGATATATAATCAGCATCAAATATGAAAACATGAAAACATGCATGATGATGGCTGCAGAAAATCGTGTGCCGTGAAAGGCGACAAGCTTTTGCCAGTCTTAGGCTGACAAGAAAGAAAGAGTGTGGCAGATAATATTTCAGATCTTTTGGCAGATTTTGGCAGCTAAATAAAGCAATCAAATCTTTTGACTGATTCAATATGTACACATTTGTGCAGACCCCCATTTATAATATTGATGTTGGTCTGTGACATGAAAGCCCCTGGGTGAAGGATCTTAGAGCAAAGGTCTTCAATTGAGTCAACTAAGTTAACAAAAGAAAGATGCTATCAGATTGCACAAGATAAGTCAAAGGTGAGCAGCTCAGTAGAAAACAGTCAGGACTCAATATACAAAAAGGTAAGTGCAGTTTATTTACAAGTGGGTGGGAACCAGGATCCAGAAAGGTTGATCGGTGGAGATTGGCACGGAGGAGAGGGTACAGGTGTCCAGGTAAGTATTGGCAGGTGTCCATTATGGCTCCAGGCAGGTCAGACTAAACTGAGCTGGAGAGTGATCTGGACGAGGTGAAAGGCAGACAGGCAGCAGCACAAAGGTGGTTCGGTGAGTGGCTTTTTACCGGGTTCTTTGGCAAGGGGTGATGATCGGATCCAACCAACAACTTGAGAAATATTTCCTAGGGACAGGAAAACAACAGGTCAGTAATTCTCAGGGAACAGGTGATCACTGAGTGGCTTGACAAAAACTATACCAGAGGTATGTGATGCTTCAGCAAAGATCTGATCTCAAACGCCGACTTATAAACCCACAGAGCTTATTAGGAGGATCTGCTGCAGCTGGAGGTGCTTAGGCTGCCAACCACTCAGGACACAAAACACAAACAGGAAAAGAGAAAACACCAAAATGCCACAGATGCTTCAATGTTTTGTTTGTAAGTATACTTTTTGCTCTGTCAGAGATTTGGTTTTACATTTTAAGTTCTCTCATAGCTTTTACCCTGGTTTGAAATTTAAACTGTTATGTGACCAAGACGGATATTGTCAGAGATTTTGCACACTTTCAGGCTTTCAAAAACATCTTCATAGCAAGCACTGAGTTTGTATTGTGGATAATTTGGACGTAACACGCCCTAATTCAGCAGTAGATCAGTCATTTGAGATTTCTTTTGAAGAGCCACTTTGTTTCTCCAAAAAGCAATCACATATTTCACTAAGAAAGTGAAATAAACAGGCAAAATACTCAGCCATCATCATGCATGTTTTCTGATTAGGAAACTGCTTGGCAATGTAATAGTCTGTTGTACAAAATGTAGAAGAGCTTGTACATGAAGTTCAAACAAATATGTAAGATAATGTTCTAAATATATGTTCTAACAATGAGAATTTGAAAGTCAGATTGGAGGATTATTTCAAAAGTCTAGGAAATCCATTCAGTGGTGTTAACACAGAGACAAAATGGAAGAAACACTTTGTGGAAAAATGGGGGGTGGTCGAACCTGTTGAGATTGCCCTTGGCATATGGTACAATGCAGGAAGAAATCGAACCTCTAGTACATATGATCAGGTTCCAGTAACAGACAAGTTTGTTTACATTCCCAGATTAGAGACTTTAAAAAAATCCAACAAAGAGGTATTTAGCCATTTTGTTTAGGCTTCAGCTCAACATGGAGTGTACAAGGAGTTTTGTGATGATAGCTATTTTAAACACACACACAGACACACCTACACACACACACACAGAGACAAGAGCAAAAACGTTTTCGCCTTTGCTTCAGTAGTTGGTGATAACTATGTACAAAATGCCTACTGTATGTAGTGAATAGTTTGTAGTTGTATTGTCAATATCAATCTGGGTTTTTTTTTACATGAGGATGCACAGTATGTTATGCTGTGGTATGGTATTAATGCCAAACAACTATGTACTCAATAAAAAAAGGCTTGTTTTATTTGTCAGTTGTGTAGTATTAGTTTAAAAAGATTGTGTTGAAAGTGAGCAGCACATAAAAAGGTTTCCTTTGTAGACTGCTGCCACATCCTGCCAGCAGTCAACTGTCTGCAGAACAGCTTGACTGTGCACAGAGCAAGCTGTTATTCCTTGTGTTATCTTATTCTTTAATCTTTTGTGTTGGCTCAGAAGGAGACATAAGGGCTGAGCAAAACATCCAAAACCAATCTGCTTTAACAAGATGCCTCAGTTTGTATACAAGCTTTTCAGGGAGACAGGCAGCAGGACCAGTGTTTGACTGATATTATCTATGATAGAAGATGTCTTTGATCTGCATTTCGGCAGGCTGCTGAACTCTGCGGAACCTTCTTGCTTCTGGTTTATAAAAAGGAAAGTCTGAGAAGGCTTCAGGTTGCTTACAGTGATGCATTGAGAGTACTTATGAAAAGACCAAGATGGGGTAGTGCAAGTGAAATGTTTGTGACAATTGGAGTTAGCACTCTGCAGGCTGTGCTTAGATATCTGATGTTTAAATTAATATATTGTTTAAATGAATCTGAAAATCAAATTACCATGGCCTTGATAAACCCACAGTTAAGCGCCACACGATACCATTCACAGCTGTGGAGACACTGGTACAGTTGTTTGTTATTAAATTTTAGGTGATTTTATGTTAAATTTTATGTAATCTTGTTTTCTGGATAGTTGTGGGTATTTGTGGTTGTTGCTTATTGTCTATGTCCTAATGGACCTTGTGTCTGAGAAAAAAGTTTCATTCATTCATTCATTAAAAAAAAAAAAAAAAGTTTAATTCATAAAACATCATAGTTTGGAATTTCATAGCAGTTGCACATCTCCAAAAAGGTAACTCTCATTTTTGGTAATATTTTTCTCAGGATTTTGGACTCAAAAAGTGAAAAGATTCAGAGGAGACTGGTTGTGTTTTTCTTAGTAGGTCTAAGAGGGGAAGAGGTTAGGATTCTATGTTTGGGGTCTCGGGTAAGTGTAGCTGGTGCAGGGTGAGATGGTGAAGGGCAGGCAGACTGAAGACTGAGTGGTTCTTTGAGCTTTGGGTAGCACTTTATAATAACTGCAACTTCTTTAGCCTTATTTCTTCATTAATAAATGGATAATTAACCTTAAAAATATCATTAATTAAGTATGGTTTAATATGCTATAAATTAACACATTTATTACCACACTTATAAATGTTTTACCCATAAAGGCTAATTACTTCCAACATACTCAATGTTTATTCGTCACACAAGGACCAATCACTACAAGGTGCAGACCCTTTTTGTACATAGAATGACAAAAACAATTTTTTACACAGGACAATTCACAGAAATATCAGTTTCTTTCAGTCTTGTATTTTGTATTGTCCATGAACAAATAAACAAATCCCCTCCCAAAAAAGAAAAAAATAAAGTGTCAGTTTTCTTCCCACAGCAGACAGACAGACAAAAGAATGGCTCCCGCACAAATTGCTCCACAGCAAGAGAGGTTTTGAGGTTGTGATGTTTTTTTCTCAGCAGAGTCAGGAAACAGTTTTTTTTTGTAGAAAGAACTTTTACTTGAGTGACATCACCGGCTCGCAGGATTTCTGGCTCACCACGTAGGAATAACCAATGCACTGGTGCCGACAACCTTCATTTTGTTTTGTTTGTTTTTTCCTCGGTCTCACGGATTTTGTACTTGCTCAGCGAGACAGCAAAGCGATAAGGAGTGGACAAGGGGTTTCATAGCCTCGGAAGTTGTTTTAATACTTCCAGAAAAGAATGGCAATGCTGGCGAAATTGGTGCAGACGCTATCACTCTCTTTCTTATCTGAAAAGGGTACTGCCATTTTAACCTTGAGTAAGGAAGCCATCTTGAATAGTAAGGAATATCAAAGAATATCAAATGAAGGTTCATCTCTTTGGTGCTGCCTCCTCTCCAGGTTGCGCAAATTTTGGTCTCAAATATTTGACACCACAACAGAGATCAAAATTTCCAGTTGTGGCAGAATTCGTGGAGAAGAATTTCTGTGTTGATGATGGGTTAATCAGTGTCCCTACAATTTAAGATGCCACCAAATTAATAACTGAAGCACAAAAACTGTGCAAAGCAGGTGGCTTGAGACTTCACAAATTTAATTCAAATCGGTGTGAAGTTTTAAGCTGTGTAGATCAATCTAAGAGGGCCACAAGTGTGGTCTCTGCTGGTCTTAACCCTAATTTGACACCTATTGAACACATTGGGTATGCAATGGCATATTAAAAGTGACTGTTTGGCTTTTCATACAGATTTGAGAAACAAACCTGATACATGCCATGGTATTTTGTCTGCAATAGCTTCTTTGTATGATCCATTGGGATTTCTAGCACCATTCTTTATGAATGCAAAGTGTATTTTACAGGATATGTCCCACAGAAGTATTGGGTGGGATGACCCTCTTCCTGAAGACTTGCATGTACACTGGAAGAAGTGGAAGTCCATCCTTCAGGATGTGAGAGGGTTGTTGATACCAAGATGTTATCATCCTCAAGGTCTTGGAAAAATTGTTTAAACAGAACTACACCACTTTTCAAATGCTAGTAGCATAGCTTATGGTGCATGCTCCTACTTCAGATTTGTGAACAAGAAAGCAAAGCTGCATTGTGTTTTGATCATGGCTAAAGCCAGAGTTGCTCCTTTGAAAATCACAAGTATTCCATGTCTTGAGCTTTCAGCTGCAGTGATTGTTGCTAGGTTGAGTGTTCTGTTAAAATCAGAACTTGACATGAAGATAGACACAGAGTTCTTCTGGAAGGATTTACAAGTGGTGCTATCATATATTAATAATGAAGTGCAACAATTTCATGTATTTGTGGCAAATCGTGTCCAGGTGATAAGGGATAACACAAGTCCAAGTAAATGGTATCATATTGACACTACTGAAATTCCAGCAGATCATGCATCAAGAGGGCTTTGTGCCTCTGAAATTTTGACAACTGGCTAATGGGCCCTAAATTTTTGTGGAAGAAAGAGAAACAGGGGATTTAGATCATGCCCTGATTTGTTGGTTGGTGACACAGAGGTTTAAATGATTCAGACATTTGTAACAGCAATTGACTCTATGGATGTTTTGGAGCGTTTCACTAGATTTTCTTCTTGGTCAACGCTTATTAAAGTAGTGCTCAGAATTAAAAGACTTGGATCCTAGAATAAATATTGTTCCAGTGTGGTGAGCGTTAAGGAATGTGAGGATACTGCTAAATCAGTGGTGAGGCTTGTGCAAGAACATGCCTTTTGTAGCAATCTGCCTCCTGTTACCTGATTTGCTCCCTGGGTTCCTCTGATTGGCCGGCACTTAACAACACACAGCTGCAGCGGATCATCATCTCACCTGCCCAGGGTTCTTAAGGCAGTTTTCTCAATTCAAAAAGCAGAAAGTGTGGAGTTTGAGCTTTTAAAGCTGAGATGTTCTGATTGATTGTTTTGCTGCTAAGAACATCACTGAGTGACAGCACCACATATGAGAGTGTGTGTGGTTTGGGTTCCACTAAGGCTTTTTCTGTGTTATACCCAGGAGAGACTCACAATCTGCAGTACATCAGCCACCCCCCACCATCCAACCAAAATTGTCTCTATTCAGCCTTAGTAAACATGGCGATGTGTTCACAAGGACGTTTCTGCACAGGGAGTATTTCACCACACACACACACACACATGTTATGTCTCTCTATCTTTGCAGGGAGTTTCCATTGACTTCCATTCATTTCTACACCCTAACTACAGCCTAACCCTGACCCTTACCCTAACCCTAACCATTACCAGTACATAGCTAACCCTAAACCAAACCTAAACTCAATTCACATCTTAGTCCTAAACCTAACCCCTAACCCAAAAACATCATTTCTCAGTTGGTCCTCACAAGGTAGTATATGTTAGGAAAATTGTCCCCACAATGTATCAAATACATGGCCACACATATACACACACACACACACATTTACTTTTTCCTCCATCCCAGCTAAGATTAAAATAATCTAAAAGAATGGATATGGGATGGTATCAGGTGGATGATCTGAAAAGAGGTTTCTATGTTTAAGGTGGCATAAATGATGTTGTCACAGCAGAAAAACAAAGTAAATGATTCCAAACCATGTAGGTATGATCAAAAACAGTTGATGTTTTTTATGTTGAAGAAACTCAGCATAAAAGGAAGATTCAGGGTTTGACTGAAGAATCTGAGGACTGAAGCTGCGGTACAGGCTGACTCTGGAAATAGGTGGCTGGTTGAAGGACCACCAATCTGTGGTAGAGAGTAGGTGTAGTAATAATATTTTGGATTAAGCAGCCATTTGGGAACATCATTCAGGCAGACTAAACTGCCTACTGCAAGGACCAATCCTGGTCCTTGAGGGCCACTATCCTGCATGTTTTACTTGTTTCTCTGCTCCGACACAGCTAATTTGAATCAATGGGTGATTATCAGGTTTCTGCAGAACAAGAAGAGGTAATTAAACCACTGAATCAGGTGTGTTGGAGCAAGGAAAGAAAGAAAACATGCAGGACAGTGGCCCTCGAGGACCAGGATTGGCCACCTCTGGCCTACTGGGTCTATATTGGTCAGATCCTTCTGTCAAATTGTTTCAAGGACCCAAAGTGCTAGTACACTGTAAATTATTTCACATTGGTTAAACTTGCACCTGTGCCTTAAAATGTTAACTTAACTTGAGGTTTATCTTTGAAATTAAAGTTTTAAAAGTTGCTTGTACTACACTGTTGTTAGCTCAACATTGTTTAAAGTTGTCAAAGCTGATTTAAATTTTTAATCACTTGTTGTCCCAACTTCATACTTTGAGTTAAAGCAAAGAAATCATTACACATTATCAGTAGAAAAAAAACTGTTGATCACTTGTTGTTTCAACTTAAGACTTAAGAAATGTGTTTAAACAGTCTTCATAAATACAGACAAGGCCTGAACACCTTCGATGATGTTTGTGACCATCTTTATAATGCTGTAATATTCTCCCTTGCGCATTGGAGGAGAACACAGAAAACTTACATTTCAACCTCATGAACTGAACATCCTCGTTGACTTCTGTGAATAGGACAAAAAAAATGAACTGCGTGTTCAAAAAAAAATAAAACCAAAACTATTTATTCATATATTTAGTTCCTAAATTCCTAAATTGTTTATTTAATCCATTAAAATGTGAAAATGGGTGCACTTAGATAATGATTTTGCCCATTTCGAATTTTGTGTGACATGCTAGAAACTTTTTTTTCTGTTCTAAAAATCAGTAACATGATTATCCAACATTTGTCTTCTTCACAGTAGATCTCCAAACACTGTGATATGTTAATAAGGATTGCCCTGTCCTTAGCACACAAATTTAGCCTTCACACAGAATGACACTTAGGTGTATCATAATGCCAGTTTGCTGAATTTCCATTTTCATTTCCACTAGAGAGGTAACTTATTGCTCATTTTGAGAAGTACAATAATGTAATGAATCAAAATATCTCTGCAAATACACATTGCATGGCTTTAGAGCTAATTACAATCTGCCACTGATCTGATACCTGCATGTGTAATCAACTATGTGAGAAATCATGGTGCTAGCTGTAAGCAAAAATACTCTGTTGACAGTCATATGAAGATACCAAAGAGAGGGAGCACAGTTATTCACAACAGGTTGCTAAATTTTACTCTTAAGCATTTTATTTTAACACTTTCTTACATCAATGTGAGCTTTACTGTCATCCAGACAAGGTGGATCATCAGTGCACATCTAATGAGTAGACTATGTACGCAACACTTGCAATAAGCCATGTTACAACCCCTGCAGGGCAGTCAGTCAGACCTCAGTAAGTTTACTCAAAACTAACATGGGAATGTCATTGGCATCACAGTCTGTTTAATATGTCAAATTATAAGTGGTGTTGATGTAGGTACAGACTGTGTATTATTTCACGAACAAGGGTTACCTGAGAAAATGTTTCTTTAAAGAAAATGGCAGCCACCGTGGCCATTACAGTAGAATGCACTAACCGCTTTCAGTACCTCGCTTTATTGCAAACGTGCAGCAAACATACCACATGAGCAGAAAATGGAAAAATTGCAAGGGGGAGAAAGTGTATTAAGAAGTTTTTAATCTACTACATGTTCCCTATTAAAACAAATTGTTACCAGCATAAAATCAGTTATCAAACAACATTACCAAATTAACTTTCCTAGTTAAGGGTCAATATGGAATACGAAGAGTGAGTAAAGCAAGGGCACAGAGCCCTGTCTGGGATAAATAAAATTTTTTGATCCTGAACATCCACAGTAACGTAATGTTCTCATCTGGCCTTGACTGTCAGCTAACTATTTGCTAGCTCATGTTCCATTGAAGGGTGGGGGAACTGACTGAAGAACCTCAGCGGCAGGGGCGTCACTAGGTTTTAAGGACAAGCCCCCCTAAAACAGGCCTAGTGATGCCACTGCTCAGCGGCACATCTACATAGTTACTGTCATTACGTTACTGCACCAACAGTTAATGGAAAAATAGTTAAACATTATTAAACTCACCTGGCAATGACACATGGAAATTCAGGTCTTGGCACTGGTCTCCTCATTGCAGTAAAGTACAGACAGTGTTTCCCACTCCCACCTTTTTTTCCCCCCTCTCCTTTTTTCAAACTGATGATTTACAAACCCAAGTTCATCTGACAAATTCCCAAATAGTTAACAGAATGAATGACTATAAGTTTGACATTTTTGGAACTCACAAAGTTGAGTTCAAAATCCAAAAATTGTCAGAGCGTTGTGTTAAAGAGAAGTAGTGAGTGGACATGACTAATGAGGCTGCTATGTTTTACAGTGTTTGGACCAACAAAATAAAACTTTTAATAAAGAAGCAAATGCTGATGTGGCAGTAAACAACAACAACAAAAAAATACACAAAAGTCAGTGATAAAAAACAATAACAACAACAAAAAAAACAACCCGAAAAACAAGTTGCAGTGCCTGAGAGACAGGGCTGGAATAGAACATATTTGATGAGGAGAATAGCTGTGAGAACGGTGGCAAATAACCCAGAGATGTAAGTGTATATAAGAAACAAAAAACTAACTAAAACAAGAAAGATTGAAAATTAAACTATCAACACAAAGAATAACAAAACCTCGAAAATGTAATGCAAGAAACCCCAAGATCAGGAAAAGACAGTACTACAATAATAATTTCTAAACATATGTAAAGGCAATTTAAAGTTTGTTCGACAATTTGATTTTTTTAAGGTCATTTTACTTTAGACATAATGTGTGGTCAGAGTTAACCCATTTTATTTAAAATACAAAAATTGCAAGAGTTTTTGTATACCTTCATTTGTTCTGTATGGGAGCTTGTTGTTGGAGAATCTTCTTAAGGACAAAGTGAATGCTGTTCAGAAACAGTTTATTTCCTTTTATAGTGAAGTGAATACCACTCAACTGGGGATGCTCTATAACCACTCCATTAAAACACTGAACATCTTTTCTCAGAGCAGAGTTAATCACTGTCCTATCTTTTTTAACCTTTCCTGGCTGTGCATATAGCCACACTTGCTGCACATTGATGGATGAGAAATTTCAGGAAAATCATTATGAAGATTCTAATAACAATTTCTATTACAGAATAATGCCCAGCTGTGGTCGCTTGGTGGTCAGTACTGCAGTCTTGTAATCCTGCGGCCGCAGGTACGAGCCCAATTTGTGGCAGGAAGGGCATCCGTAAAACAATTGCCACATCCTTTGTGTAAGTTTGCTCGCTGTAGCAACCCCCGAAGAAGGGAGCAGCTGAAAGAACAAGAAGATTAAAGAAGCATGCCCTATTGAAGACACAAGGCCCAGGTCATTCTCTTCAGCACAAACAATAAAAATGTTTGGGGGACTCTGGAGATCTCAGAGTAGAACCAAGAAAGGTGCCACTCCAATGCATTCCTACAATGTCTAACTACTGAACTGTAGCTTCAGAACCAAAGTAAAGAAATTCCGGGTCCGCTAACCGATTCTTGTCAAATATAGGTGCTTGAGTAAAACTGGCCAGTCAGGTGGTGCATGGCGATGAATGGATGGTTCAGGATCTGGTTTGAAATGATCATTTGGGCTGGATCAAGCTCAAACATTTTCTTCAACAGATCCACAGTTTTCCAAATGCACTTTTTCTGCCTTGATTTTAGCATTATACTAGCCAGCTATTTTTGGAATAGTTTTAATTCATCTAAGTTTTAACCCCAGTTTCTTTAGCTGTTTTCAGTTTCTACTGGTTTGAATGTTTTTTTCTGGTAGAAGTCACTTGTTTTGGGTTCATTGTTTAGGAGGTTCTATGGTATCTCACCCCTGGCTTTGACGGTTGGTGGGAGTCATGTTTTACATTTGGGGCACAGTGCTGAAATCTGGAAGCCTAATCTGTACTGGCTGATGGTCAAACAGTTTAGATGTAAGAGTTTTATAAGATGACCCAAATTCTATCAAATTATAAATGTAGCTATCTGGTGTAATTGACAAAGATCACTAGCGAGACCTGTTAGTTCAGCCAAAACATCAATACTCCGGATCTGGAACGTCTCCAGCTACTCTGGGGGAAGAGAGTAGCCGGCAGTGAACCGAGAAATCATCGGAAAGGTTAACTTAATGGAGGTGGAGACACTAACCTGGGGTAACGATGATCGGGGTGCTACAGAAATAGACAAAAATGCCGAAGCAGCTGAGAGACAGGAACCAATACAGCGAATCAACGGACTCACAAGGTAGGCCTCTGGCATCAATCCAACAACAGGGTCAAACAGGCAAAGGTCATACATAAGAGAGAAGAAGCCAGTGAACTTATCCGAGGGAGCAGGCAATAGACAGGAGTCCGTGAGGCAGGCGAGGGTCAAGGTCCAGATACAAATTATCCAGCAAGAATCCGACATGGGCAAGGTGTAGGGGCAAAATCCAGAAACAAAAATGTGGTCAAAATGAGGAGGAAGAATCATAAAATGCTGGAAATCTACTTGCATAAAGCGTTTGGTAATCTGGCACTGGAGGCGAGGAGACGATGAGTATAAGAAGGGAGGAAATCAGGTGCAATGGAGGTAATCAGGGAGTGAGAGCAGGTGTAAGTAATGAGGGTGATGAGGAGCAAGGCATGAGGAAGAGAACAAAACATGAACTTGTTGACAACATTACAGTAATATTGGCCTGGTATGTTTGAGCTAAAGACAGGAGAAGGATTGGGTCTCCACAAAATCATTCTGGCTGATGTCAAATTTGCTCAAATTCTTGTTGCATCTTGCTTTTGTAGCGAATAAGAGTTTTCTTTTAACTTCTTTGCAATTATACAACAAAATCAGACAAAAATTGTGTTTGTTCTGCGCTTACAAGGTAAAGTGAGTCACTGATTATTCTAAAACAGAATTTATAACTTACAGGATACCTTTAGCCCAGAGAAAACTCAAATCTGATCTTTTGGTCACTACCCAAAGCATGCTAGGTCTATTCATTACTTTTTAAGTGTTAATCAGATGAGAGATTGACTGTAACTCCCAAAGCATCATAGAAAACCTTCAAGGTATGGAAAACAAATTGAGAATCCCTTTCTGATACTGTACTAGAAGGAATACCAAGGAGCCATTTTTGTTTTCTAAGTTAATTACTTCTAGATCTACTTTTGCTGACTACTTTCTGAAAGTTTTTAATTCACAATTCCCCATATGGAACTTTTATTAAGATCTATTTTATTTATTAACATCTGTTTACTTATTTTCTACTAACATGACAGACAAACACGCACACAGAACAAATATTATACATCTTTCACTTTGTATGTAAAACATTTTACAACCTGACAAGTCTAATTGTATATTTCCAAAAATGTTTTGAGAATTTTATTGCTTTGCAGAGTAGAGCAGTTTGATTATTGTGTTAAATGATCTATATACTATGTATGTATTGAGACATGGTAATAAAACCTAATTACATGCATGTTTAATTCAGTTTCATAACTTTCAGCATAACAAGAATTGGTTATGGTTATTATCAGAGATCTTGATTTTTAATAGAGGACAAAGAATTTATGTCTAACACTGAATGTAAGGATACAAACACGCCAAATGGCTCAGCTGCATTTGTTTGCATCTTTTGCTCTGAGCATGATGTTACCTTTACTTTTTCTTACACCGGTGAAATGTAGAGCATTTGGCTGAGATGCTGCTTCATGCCGAGTCTGCATGGAGACCAGCAGCTACTTTAATAACTCCTGACAAGAAAATCAAAGAGCAAGAAAGACTGCTGAACTAAATGACAAGTCTTTATAATTGCAGAGCAGGTGGGTTTCAGCCAGGCATAAACTGTGGCTCCAATCACTGCTGCATGGAACTTGACTTTATTACTGAAGCTAAACTCCCTGCAGAAGAGAGAGAAAAGCTGTTAGAAAATACACTTCACCTCTAATGAAAACCCAAAACTGTTTAAAGACGCAGTTCCATCTACTACACCTGGTACAACTCAGTCAACACAAAAAATCAGGCACTTCCCAAAGGACTGGATGGCATTGTTAGCTTGAAGGTAAAATACCTTCTTGAAGATCTCCACATATCATTAAAACTCACTTGTGTGCAATTATTGCTGCTGTTAGGACACGCATGACAGTAAAAAAGTATATTTTTAGTACAAGTTAAAAGCAACTCAAAGATAAAACTGAAAAACTATAATAATTTTAATAAACTGAAGTAAAAATATTTAGAGGGAAAAAAGAATGAAGCACTAATGTCAGAAAATTCTTCTCCTAAGAGTTCTTTCAAACACAAAAGTGTTTGAAGTAACACAACTGGACACAAAATCCACTTGATGTGGAAAGTGAACTTGTGTAGCATGAAGACGCATGCTGTTGCTAAGTCGATGGGAAACTTCCGGACTTTAGGGCTTGTCTGCCCTGCTCAGCTCTGTGTCTTGTCTCTTTTCGGAGCCTCTCTTTGCATATTTTCCAAAATTTATGAACTATGGACCAGCTGGTCTCTCAATGCAATTGATCAAATTTTCTCGACAGGAAGACAGGGCAAGGGAGAGCCCGCTTGTCCAGATGGGACATCTTTCGCTGGATATATAATGGATTCCGAGCAGAAGTGGAAGATTGTGTGCCTATCGACTTTGTCAGTCAAGGTCGAGGACGTAGAGGATCTTTACATATTTGTGTTTTTGATAACATGATTTTTGCTGTCTGGATTAGGCAGACCTGTTATCACTGTATCAACCTCAAATATTTCCTCTTAGGATAAAGTCTGTACCTAGTATACTAAAGACTTCTTATCTGTCATAGTTTTGGTGTTTATTTGATTGTTTTGCTTTGTTTGTCTTTAGTTTTGGTTGCCCTTTTGGTTTTCTGTGTTCATGTCTGGTCACTATTCACCTCCTCAGTGTTTTTCCATTCATGCCTGCCACGCCCACCTCACCTGCTCCTCGTCTTGTCCACAGCTGCACCCAATAATCACCTCTCCCTCAGTCTTTTAAAACCGGTCTCTGTTCACCACTCTTCACTCGGTCATTCCTCTTGTTACCCTGCTCCATGCCACGTTTGTTGTTTGTTGTTTGCCTTGTCTCGCCTCGCCTCATTTGTATTTTTGTTCTTCTTTGCTGCCACGCCAGCCTTTTTTGTTTGGTTATATTTTACTTTAATAAATAAGTTTAATTTTTCACGATGAGTCTGCATTCTGGGTTCGCCTCCGTCTCCCCCCTTCCTGACATTATCATTATTTAGTCTACCTTTAATAAAATATATTTATCTTATTAATGCTTCTCTAAGAGGAAAACTTATTCATATTTAAATGGTCTATTAGGACCTGTTATCACTGTATCAACTTTAATATTTCCTCTTAGATGAAAGTTTTTATCCAAGTTAAATAATAGACTTTAAAATATTCCCATTGATTTATAGATCCCTCAACAGCTCTGTACCTAGTATACTAAAGACATATATTAAAGACATGTTATTGTTATAGTTATACTTTTATTTCTGTATCTGTAAATGCTTCCTCTTAGAGGAAAGTTTATTCATGCTTAAATGGTTTAAGTCAGAAATATTACACATTAAAGACCTGTTATTGTTATATCAACCCTACTCTGTTATAGTCATACTAATAACCAATCTGTTATCTCATACCAATCCTTCTATTAGCTAAAATTACCTGATTGATGTTTTTATTTCTGTATTTCTATATTTGATTTTGATGTTTTTATCTCTGCATTTCTGTATTTGATTCTGTACCTGATTGTTGTTTCTGTGTTGTAAAGCACTTTAAATCACCTTGTTGCTGAAAAGTGCTATATAAATAAATTTCACTTCACTTCACAGCAGAGAGGACACCTGCTCCACTCTGTGTCCACAGTGGCGCAAAAAATGGGTATGTGGTATATGTGGCACATATGGGGCATGTTAGAGGGGGTGCCAAAGCGATGAAGGGAAAAAAATCCAGTCAACATTTTCTGTATTTACCAGCTGTCTGTGCATGTGTAAATGATATGATCGATAACAGAGACACGTCACTGATCAGGCACCCCTCCGCTCCTTCACCTCCCCTCCTGTCGCGCTCCCCTCAAGCACGCCCGGTAGCGCAATGGTTTTCATTTGAATTGTGTTGTCATCTGTGTTGTAAAGCACTTTGAATCGCCTTGTTGCTGAAAAGTGCTATATAAATAAATTTCACTTCACTTTATGACAACTATTCCCATTTCAATTATGCAATGAACCAACTAATTGAAATCAGATCATTTGATACAAGTGAAACTGTTGAGTACCTTTAATTGGACATTTTTGCAGTAACTACTGTAAGTGGCCCCTCACATTTAATTTAGTATGTTAACCTTTTATTTCTTGTTTAATCATCATCATTATTATTATCATTATTATTATTATCAGCATGGTTAGACCTGGAAACCTGGGACTGCAACCCCAAATATTTTTTGACTTATTGGACTAATCGGACATTAGGCTCCTATAATAATATGACACTTTCATATATTTGTGGAAAACACACAAACAGGTTAGATTGTGCTTTCTCTGGATTTCATACAAGTGGCATTTGCTTCAGTGCACCTATGGGGACTCTGAGCCTGGCATGTTTATTTTACGCAACACAACCAAGCCATTACATTACACAGGTCAGATAATTTTTGTCAGAGTGTAAGCACCTACTGTTTAACAGCTCTTTATTTTTCATAAAACTTTATTACAAAGATAAACAATATAATTATGGCATATAATAATGGTGATTGTGAGGTAAAGCACACCTTGGGCCTGTGCAGAGTCATGGGAACGCATGCAGATAGTAAATGCATGTGTGCAAAATACTGTTTTATACCGTATTGTTATGAAACTTCAACAGCTGAATACAAAAAGAGAATCACTTTGTCCGTAAGGACAACTTCTGGATACAAAGTGTTAGGGTTGGGCATCGAGTCTCAAGAATTAATTGGAACCGGGACTAAACTTACGATTCTCCTGGAATCCTTAAAATTTTGAAATTTTGATTCCTAGTTTTGATACCCAGAAGAAGAAGCTGAAGAACAACAATGAAGGTTAATTCACAGGAAGTGTGCGCGCAATCATGGAAAGTTGTGGTAGCAATTTAAAGTCTGGTACACCGGTACGTCCTAGATACATGACTGATTTAAATTGCTCTAGCGAGAAAGATGTGCCCTCTCATCTTTTCCTAAGAATCATTGTCATATTTGAAGTGAATTATAGCAAGAGGCAGCAGCAAAGAGAGTGAGTCTTGAGGACAAAATGTGACGCACACAAAATGTGCAGTCGCATTTGGTTATTATTTATATTGAGAATAATTTATTTACCCATTTTTTTAATAGCACTTCAGTTAAAAAGGAATCCTGGCAAGTATTTTTGGTTCATCCTGAAGTGGATGCAGTTGTGGAGTGTGCCTCAAGGGAACAGAGTAGTAGGAAGGCAGTGGGTCCGCCAGGCCGAGGGAACCTTCTTGTGAGCGGAGTTGTAACTTCCACTCATACCATGAAGCGTGGCTGCATCAAACCACTGCTTCTCGTCTCATCATTTCTCCTGTTTATTCAGGTAATACTGCATAAAAGAAAAACAATGGTGTGCTTGGTTTTAACGTAACTTTATTATTTCATGAAGTTTTTACAAGTTTCTCACCACTTCAAAGTGGCTCACCCTGTACTATAAAATACCCAGGTAACATTAGCCAACCTGAAAATGTTAATGTTAGCCAGGTGTGACAGTCTGGCTCAAGGTCCTTAACAAATAAAGAGAAGTAACACATGGGAATAACTTAAGATTAGATTTTTTTTTAACACAATCAAACTAAACCATAACCTGCTCGAGAGAAGAAAGAGAGAGCAAGGAGAGGTGAGCAAACTCCCAGGAATTTGTGGATCTTATACTCTTCTGTGGAGACACTGGCCAGCTGCAGATAAAGCTTCAATAAACACCAATTACCTGGAGCTCTGAAACACAAACACATTAATGCCTCTTTCACACGGCCCCTAATTCAGAAGTCCGGCTATACTCCACTCTACTCGATAAAGAATGCATCTCGTTCACACCAGCCAGGTTGGTCTGTACCAGAGAAACGCCTCCTCGTGTTGCGTGGGGCGTGCCGTGGGTGTGACCGTGCATCTGGTCACACCCACGACCAGTGAGTGAACAGGAGCTAAGCTTGCGCCGCCCATGAAGCAGGGCCAGCCCGGCTGGCCCGACTCCAAAACAGGTACCGAAAAAGCAGGGACCGAGTGCGAAAAAATGCAGATGTGAATGCTCGCAAAGCAAGCCGAGTAGAGTGGAGCCGGGACCTTTAGGGTCTGTGTGAAAGGTGCATAAAACAAAGATCCAGAAGAAAGGCCTTGGGCTGTAACATAAGCAGTTGACCAGACTCCGCAATGTGCTACTCCGTTCACCATAGTGTCTAAGGGAAAGCTGTTGGTGTAACAAATTGAAGAGTGCCACATAAATTTACAGCATATATCGCCTCTTAAAAGAATCAGAATCAAGAATTGTTAGGAATAGGAACTGAAATGAGGAATCCTATTTAGAATCGGAACTGTTCAAATTCTAACAATGCTCTACCTCACAAAGTGAGCAAATGATTTATTTAAGGTATTCTGTATTTAAACACACGGTTGTCAGTATTGTACAGCTTTGAGGTTATTTGAAGGATAAGGCTGTTAACAAATGGAGCTGGCAGAAATTGTGCTACTGTTAGCCGAAGACTACAACCAGTGAAACATACCAGAACACAAAGGTAGAAGGCGAAAGAAAGGAGTGTAAGATTGATGTTAGCAACTCTAAACCTAGAGACAGTGACAGGCCAAGGTAAAGACCTTGCTGATATGATGCAGAGAAGAAAGGTAGATGTATTATGTGTGCAAGAGACCAAGTGAAAGGGCAACAAGACTTGCAGCATTGGGGAGGGGTTTAAGCTGTTTTACCATGGTGTGGATAGGAAGAAATGGAGTAGGGGTGATCCTGAAGGAGGAGTTAGCAAGGAATGTAGTCAAGGTAAAAAGAGTGTCAGATAGGGTGATGTGATGTGTGTGATGTGAAGTAGGCCAGATGTTGAATGCTGTTAGTGGTTATGCTTCACAGGTAAGAAACAGGAGAAAGAAAAATTCTAAAAGGATCTAGATGAGTAGAGATAGTATTCAGGGAGGAGTCACCAGAGCAGACCTGAATGGACATACTGGTGCAGGGAAGAGATATGACAGGTTTGGTCTCGAGGAAAGGAACCAGGAAGGACAGATGGTGGTGGATTTTGTCAAGAGGATGGAAATGGCTCTAGTCAACACTTATTTCCAAAAGAGGGAAGAACACAGGGTGACCTATAAGAGTGGAGGCAGGAGTATGGAGATAGACTACATTCTGTGTAGAAGAGGTAACCTGAGTGAGATTGTGGACTGTAAGTTTGTGGTAGAGGAAAACATGGCCAGGCAGCATCGGATGGTGATGTGTAGGATGAGTGTTATGGTGAAGAAGAGGAAAAGAGTAAAGGCAGAGACAAGGATCAAAATGTGATGAAGAAACAATGTTCAGAAAAGTTCAGAAAGGAGCTGTTAAAGGTAGTGGTAAGGAAGAGCTTCCAGAAGAGTGGGCTACTACAGCAACAGTGATTAGAGAGACATGTAGGAAGGTACTTAATGTGTCTTCTGGACAGAGAAAAAATGTTATGTAAACATGCTGGAGGAATAGTGAAATGCAGAAAGTTATCAAGAAGAAGAGGTTAGCCAGGAAGAAATGGGACAATGAGAGGACTGAAGAGAGTAGACAGGATTATAGAGAGATGCAACATAGGGCAAAGAGGGAGGACATAAAGGTCAAACAGAAGGCGTATGATGAGTTATACAAGAGGCTGGACACTAAGGAAGGAGAGAAAGACTTGTATTGACTGGAAAGCCAGAAGGACAATGTTCTAACAAGCGAGGAGATTGGGATGGGAAGATAGAAACAGTACTTTGAGGGATGTACAGAGTTGTAGCAACTACAGGGAAATTAAGTTGATGAGCCACATGATGAAGATCTGGGAGAGAGTTGTGGAAGCTAGACTTAGATAAGAGGTAACTATTTGTTAGAAGCAGTATGATTTTAGGCTAAGAAAGAGAACCACAGATGCAAAATTTGTTTTGAGGATGCTAATGGAGAAGTACAGAGAGGGACAGAAAAAATCTAAGTTTGTCTTTGTGGATCTAGAAAGAGCATTTGACAGGGTGCCAAGGCAGGATCTGTGATGTTGTATGAGGAAATCTGGAGTTGAAGAGAAGTATGTTACACTGGTACAGGACGTGTGAGAACAGCAGGACAATAGTGAGGTGTGTTGTAGGAGTGACAGATAGCTTCAGTGTGGAGGTGGGACTGCATCAAGGATCTAAGCCTATGTCAAAGGAAAAGTTTACAAGACAGACCAGCTATGTATGGACAGTGGCACTGCCAAAAGACAGCAGACAGAAATGGAAGTGGCAGAGCTGAAGATGTTGAGGTTCTCTCTGGGAGTGACAAGGATGGACAGGATTAGGAATGAGGTAGTCAGAGGTACAGCACAGGTTGAACAACTGTGAGATAAAGTTAGAGAGGCCAAACTAAGATGGTTTGGACATGTGCAGACAAGGAACAGTGGGTGTATTGGTAGAAGGATGTTAGAGATGCAGCTGCCAGGAAAAAGACAAAGAGAAAGGCCAAAGAGGAGGTATATGGATGCAGTTAGAGGGGACATGGAGGTAGTCAGAGTAAGATAGAGGTGTTGTGGAATTTTCTTTAACAGAGATTTTTATCTTAGGATAATTTATTTAAGCTATATAGCTGAAAATCACTGAGCTGAGGTGAGTCAGCAGAGTGAGTCTGACAACAGAACAAAAGGCCCCCCTTTAAATACTCAGCTCTACACACTTCGTAACTTTCCATAGGATGAGGAAGGGTATCTGAATGGGGGTAAGGATCAGGTAACTGCTTCCTACTAATAGCAGAATATTTAAAACCGACTGTGTGATCTGTGAAACCTTAATCTGGTTTGTGAAACCTCAATAAAGGGGAATTTTAGGACTTTTTTTTTTTACTTCCAGACCACACTAGAACTGGTCCAGTTCCAAAACTACAACACCTCATTGGAATTTGATAAAAAGGTAAAATCTATGCTAAAATCTTGTGTTCTGAATGGGTTTGTGCAGCGTGAACAATCAGAATCCATATAAACTAATTCATGTCATTTCAGTGAGTCATCATGGTTGTGCCCTGAGTCCTCTGTTGCTTAAGATGAGATTGTGCCCCATGAATTTACAAACACATGTCATATACACATTCAAGTCACTTCTTTTAAATTAATGCTTCTATTTTAATGAAGTTTTGGTCTTCATTGTAACTGATGTGCAGGGGGATAATGAGTGGTTGATCTCAGTATTTTTTAAAGTCTGGCTACGGCCCTAACTGTGGTCAATAGTATCAAAAGCTGCGGTAAGATCCAGCAGCACAAGGATCACAAACTGACATGAGTCATTTGCTAAAAAGATATTAAAAACCCTTACTAAAGCTGTTTCAGTGCTGTGTAAGTGTTAAAAAGTTTATTATTTGAATAAAAGCTATTTTCTCTAAGATTTTAGAAAGAAAGGGGAGTTTGGAGATAGATCTGAAATTTGAATAAACTGAAGGGTCAAATCCAGGTTTTTTAATTAATGGATATACTACCGCATGTTTTAAAACATCAGGAACAGCACTGGTAGTAATACTGATACTTATAATAGCAAGAACAGAAGGTCCAATAGAAGGTAAAACAGTTTTAAAAAATGATGCTGGGATAGGGTCAACAGGTGAACCTGTGGGTTTTATATGACCAACAATATTCTCAAGAAAGGGAAGTGAAATAGGCTCAAACTGATCAAAGACAGCTGAGCAGGGGACAGAGACAGATTGGTCAAATGTCGAGTGAGAAATCGATGACCTGATCGAATCAACCTTATCAATAAAATAATGAGAAAGATCATTGCAAGTATCCACAGAAGCCTCATTGTTGGCAGACTGAGGCACATTTAATGCACAGCTCCAGTTATTACAGCTAAAAACCAGTGATCAGGCCCGAAACCTGGGAGTAGTGATGGACTCTGACCTGAACCTTCAGAGCCACATTAAGACAGTCACAAAGTCGGCCTTCTATCACCTGAAGAACAT
>NC_051446.1:5917945-5923592 GCF_001649575.2 Kryptolebias marmoratus | reverse complement strand
ATTGTCACATGCTGTTTTTATTTTGTTTTTTAATTATGTAAAGCACCTTGAAATGCCTTGCTGCTGAAATGTGCTATACAAATAAAATTTGATTTGATTTTGATTTTGATTTAAAATAAAATCAATAGTGCTATAAAGGACACAAGGATTGTGACAGTTTGTGGCAATGATTTGAGATAAGTATTTGTTTTTCTCTGATTTAACAGTGGCTTGATAAACTTTCCAACACATTATCAATGCGATATAAGAAACCTGTAATTTATCCTTTTTCCATTTGCACTCAGCTTTCCTACACTGATGCCTTACTGCTCGAATGATATCATTTAACCAAGGCTGAGGAGTAGGTTTACTGTACATGGTTTTAAACAGGGCCACTAAATCCAAAAGCCTAACACAAGATTCCTTATACTAAAAACGCAACTCATGTGTGTTAAAGCACACTGAGGCCTCACAGTCAGTAACAGAGTTTTTGGTAAAAGCAGAGCAAAAGAGAGAGCAGTGGAAGAGTTAAATATATGACAACGCTTGGCTGGAGCTAAAATTTTAGAGTCACGGATAAGAAAGGTGTCAAATAAAACAAGTTTATGACCAGAAAAACCAGCATCTTCAATTTCTAAATTAAAAACAGATAATCCATAGGACAGAACTAAATCAAGTGTATGACCCTGTTGATGAGTGGGACCCATAATACACTGCACAAAATTAAAAGACTGAATAAGATATAAAATATTCCTGAGGTAAAGGCTTCTTGGGGCAACAAACATGAATATTAAAATCCGGTCATATTTAAGCAAGGTTCCAGCTAAAAATTCAGAGAGTTCAGTCAAAAAGACTTGTATTTGTATTTGGGTGGTCTATATATCACCACACACAAGACTGTCTGACAGCGACCCAACTCAAAAAGAAGCAGTTCAAAGCTGGAAAAAGGAGCCGGTGCTTGAAGCTGTTTGCAGCTAAAATGTTTCCTAAACAGTCAATAGTCCTCCACCTTTACCCGATGTCCTTGGAACATTGAAAAAAGAGCAGTCAGAAGGCAGAAGTTCCGAAAAGACATTGAACTCACCAGTGCGTAGCCAAGTCTCAGTCACAAAGAGAAAATCCAATCCACTGATGTGTAAAAAGTCATTCAGGATGAAAGTTTTATTTGCCAGGGACCTGGCATTCAACATACCCATTCTTGATGGAGTTAAAGATGGAAGAGAGGATTAACGCGGGACCCAAGCCAGCGGTTTCAATTTCAGAAAATTTATCCCATGACTCCTAATACCGGAACAACAATGGCGAACCGATCCACTGAGAGAACCAGGCCCCACCAAGGATCCACAAAGTGCCAGGACATATGCTGGGCCAGATGATGATCAGCCGAGGGAGACCCTGCTAATCTATATGTACACACACACATATATATATATATATATATATATATATATATACAGTACAATACAGACCAAAGGTTTGGACACACCTTCTTATTCAAAGAGTTTTCTTTATTTTCATGAATATGAAGAGAACAGAAAGCAGACCCCTTTCCAGCAGACTAAAAGAATGCATAAACAATCACAGTGTGATACCAATCTAAGGATTTACATTCCTTTCTCACTTCTCTCGGCTCCAAAGATGAAATCAAAGTGTCAATTGTACTACCTTGGAAGAAATTTACATCCTGAGAACCAACCCACAAAAGTGATCTGGTTAACATCAACCAGGCCACAGCACCCTGGGTCCCTCTTAGTATAGTTTGAACTATATTGTCAAAAGTGTACTTTAAAATATGTTCAAAATAAGTTTCTGGACTGCAACCCTCATGTTGAAATGTGATATTTGTGCTAACATTCTTTGTCTCCTTTCTGTTTACAAGAGAAACCACAGGTTCTTATTTTTAAAATAACAAGAATCACACTTTCATCTTTAATGTTTTTTCATATTTCTATATGTTTTCTGTTTTGCTTTCATTCATTTGCATTTCAGATGTCATATGAAAACATTATTAACGTTATTTGACCATAATATGGTACATGTGTAAGTAAAACCCATTCAGTACCTCCCATCAGGTTCCAAGTGTATCAATATATGTGTTTTACAGTTCTAACAACAATGATTCATTGAGTTCTAAAGGTTTAATTTCATGTGAGAAGACTTAATTTAATCACTGATCGAGTCTGTTTCCCCTTTGTGGTAATTAAATTTAATTTTGAGGCAGAAAAGGAATACAAAGATCTAATCTTGTTTAGTTTCTCATTTCTTCTTCTTTTTTTCTGCATTAAGTGTCAAAACACCCCCTCCAAGGAGGAGTACTGCTCATTGGCTAAATTTTGAGAACCGCTGCTCTGATTGGATTATCAGCATACAAAGCCCAACCCCCAGGCTTTGTTTAAAAGATCTAGCGTGGACTCTCTCCGGCCTGCTCCGTCCCTCTTCTCCCTGATTCCGTTGCATTTTGTTTCCCTCGTCCCATCTATTTTTAATTTTTATTCCTCTTGTTTTCCTCGTTGCTGACTTCATCACCTTTTTTGTTTTGAACCACATTTTTGTTGTTAATAAGTTTTTCAGTTTATTTCAGCGGTTGATGTTAATTTTAGTAAGTCAGCCAAATAAGTAACAGTCAGTCCTCATCCCAACCTAACAATCAAACCAGCTTCGAACGGCCATCCCAGAGTCGTTCACCTGCCTGCCAAAGACGAGTTGCTGACTGTTTGGACCACGGGAACTGGTCAAAGGTTTGACTCAGCTCCTGCTGTCGGAAAGTGCCCTGGAGACGACATCTCCCAGTCACCTTCCTGGCGTAAAGGTTCCCAACTGGTACCGAGAGACAGCGGCCAGACGAATCCTTCTCTTGGTAGGATAAAATCTCTGAACCATTTGCTGGTTGGCTTCTGATGGTGCTTCGAGCTGGTCCATAGAGTTAGTCTCACTGAGGTGGTCAAATTCATAATAATAATTGTCATTTTCATTATGCAAAGCTAATTTTTCAAAACCTTTCTGCCTCAGAATTGTAACTTCTTTGACTGAATTAGACTTTCTGTTTAACCTTCATGCCATTACAACCCCTCAATCAGTATCTTATTACCATATTCAAACGTGCAATATTTTTATAACCTGCCAGAACTTGTATTATATTTGTTTATTCAATAAAAGTCACATAAATAGTGCAAAACATAATTCAGTGTGCGTGTGTTTTGATATGATTATGATTTTAATCCAAAGTGAATAACTCATGATTTGGGGTAATTAAATGTTGAGACTGATAGCTAAAAATTATAGATTTATGTTTATTTGCCTCTTCGAGAGGGTGGTGCCTTGTTTTATTCTACGATGGAGACATTTGAATTATTAATAATTCATAAATTATAATATAATATACCTTTTCCCCTACAAGTAGATAACAGTGGCTTGTAAGATGCAGGCAGGCAAAGCTTATATAGAACGCCAAAACAAAGTCGCTAGAGTAATGTACAGTAATATGTGTACCAAGTATGTCAGACTCAAAGTAAGAGACTCCACCAACGGTGGTGGAGAATGGAAGGGCTTAGATACTGTGAGACTTCTAGATCCAGCTATCCAAACAGGTGATGGCTAACATCCGGATTTTGTGGTGATCGACAAGATACATAAGAAAGCAGTGATGGTGGGAGTAGCTGAAGAAGGCGCACAAGAAGTTTGAGAAATACCAAGGGCTGAAAGAGGAAATAGAGAAGTTATGGAACGTCAAGGTCTCCGTGGTACCAATGGTCATTAGGTGCTGTGACCCCCAAACTGGAAGAGTGGCTCCAACAGATCCCAGGAATAACCTCAGAGATTTTTGTCTCTGTCTGTCTTAATATTTTGCTGAGAGGGTGGGTTGTTTCTGAATATCAATTTTATTACTGACTTGTATTTTTTGAAGACATCACATTTTATCCAAGATAACAAAAGCTGTAACTAAACAGTGTCTTTGTTTTCACTTTACATAGTCTAACAATTCTTTTTAATTCTCATGGATTGTTATATAGTAAATTGTACTTTGTTTTTCTTTAATATATCTTGTGATAATTGATTTCTGGTTTTGTCCTAAATTATGACAGCAGTTTCATTCTATAGTGACAGCAGCTTTAGTTTTTAGATGCAGATTGCATGGATGACAGTTGTCAACTTTTGTAGTTACTTACTGATTTTATTAGTTTTTATGTTTTTTTGTGTTGGTAGGCCTCCACTTCTACTTATGTAACTTCACAACCTTAACAGGCACAGGATGATTGAGTTAGTCTGGGTTAAAGTCAGGTCAAACACCACATAGGCAAGCAGACTCAGGTTTGTTTGATCCCTGACCTCAGAGCACTTTGTTCAGAAGGGGGGCGTGAGACGGGGTTCTGCTGAGTTGGTGAAAGTGGAGGAAAACATTGACCCAGCAGCTTTGTGATGGATTCTCCTCTCAGTGCTGAACAGCAGGCTAAATTAAGTCATACCAACAGTTCTAAAACATAGACACACATATTCAAAAAGGGAAACTTAATTAGTTACCCTTACATCCCCATAATGCAGCTGACTAAATCAACCTTAAATATAGTTGACTAAAATGTAACATTTAGTTTACTAAAACAAAAATAACTAATGATGACTAAAACTAGATTACATTTTAGTCAAAAGACTAAGACAAAAAGTAAAAAATTTGAAGTCAAAATATGACTTTAAAACACTGCATCTGACGTATGGGGCGCCGTTTGTAAACGAGCTTGTGCTGTCATGGTTTTAGTAAAATAGTTGACCCACATGCAGAACCAAGCTCTCAGGAAGCCAGAAGCAGTTTCAAAAGTTTATTGTATAAAGAATCGAATCCAACTTGGTTTGAATTCCATGGGCACTCAGGTTCAGGAAGCTCAGGACGCCGTCAGGTACTTCAGCAAAGAACACAAAGTTAATGAGGATTTCAGGCAGGCAATACTGGTTGTCATGTGATCTGCTTACAGGAGAGTTGATGTGGTTTCGGTCCGGGAGGTAAGTAGGAATTGGTGGAGAGGTAGGTGACTCACAGATGGCGTCTGGAGACGGAGCCGACTGAGGAACCAGGAGGAGTGGAGGTGAACGGCGGAGAGCGGATAGGATTCAGTCTGAAGAGCAACAGAGGTAAGTAGCTGCAGATACGCCAGGCTTCAGTCCAGGTAAACAGCAGGCGTAGTCAGAACGAGACCGGAACTCGAAAGCACCTAATGCAAAAAAAAACCACACACGGTTGTTAAAGTCACACGAGAGCAGAGTACAATACTGTAGCTCGGATGTGTTCACTATGAGGCTTGATGTACCACGTAAGCTAATACTCAGGCACTGAAGCACTGGCAGCCCACTCCTTAAATGCCGCTTCAGTGATGAGTCCTCATGAGATGCAGGTGCGCCTCATAATCATCCATCCACTCCTCCAACCTGCTCCCCGTCGCCATCTGCTGGGGAAAAACACACACTACATTCCCAATCCCAACAGTTCCATCCTGGCCCCCATCACTCTCTTCATAGGTCCTGCTTGTCTTATGTCTTTCAAAGGACTGGAAATCATTTATGGTTGAAATATACTTCTATTTTTTCCTTTCTCTTTACCTTTTTGATACATTAAGAAAAATGTTCAGAAAGCCTGAAAAAGGCTTAAAACCTTTGCACAGTCCTGTAGCAAAGAAACAGC
>NC_051446.1:5910289-5917573 GCF_001649575.2 Kryptolebias marmoratus | reverse complement strand
CCGAAAGTGTCAAAACAATATTGTAATAAGGTCATGTACTGATGAACCGAGCAGATATTTGAGACTTTCAAAGCCACATTCTCGCCTAAAAATGTTGTAAAAAATCATGTTGTGTCACTTAAAGTGTAATATAGCAAAATAATTTGTCGCTCTTCACCACCATTGCCGCTTTGTTTAAAAGCCTCGTTTGGACCCGCAATGAATTATGGGATATGGTGAGCTAGCAGCCACCCGCTAGCAGCCGCCGCTAGCGCTAGGTGCTGGGTACCCGGGAGCGCGCGGAGGACGGCGGTGCGTTCGCCGGCAGCGGTGCGCGGAGGATCATGTCGAGAGGCGCCGCGTGCCCGGCCGCTCTCGGTCTGCGCCCGAACCTCGGAACCTCAGCCTCTCTGCGGAGCAGCGACCCCCGCCCGGCCGACAAATTATTTAGCTCGACGTGATCCTCCGCGCACCGCCGTCCTTACATTACATTACATTTAGATTTAACATATAATATTTAGATTTAACATTTAATATTTAGATTTAACATTTAGCATTTAGCTGTAACAATTACATGTAACTAACTAAATGTTGTAAAAAGTGACATCAGAAAATCAACACTACATTTTTAAACAGTGTTTGAAGCTAAATGTGACAAAATTTAGGCCTGAATTTTGAGCACAAGCTCGTTTACAAACAGCGCCCCATACTGATGTGCCAATTGTGGGAAAGAGTTGTTGGTGAAATAAAAAAAAAACACTTCCAGGTCAGCTGCCTTTTATCGTTGCTTACTGTGTGCCATTTTGGAAAAAGAGGTAATTTCGTTTTTACCTGTGGGCCACAGGGAAAGCAGGAGATGAGGAGTGATGTTGTTGTCAGCTCTGTCAGCATTCCACTTCCTGTTTGTCTCACACTCGCTGCCCACTGAGAGCAGCACACAATTTACTCTCCCTCAAGACAAGGCGTCCATTTATCTCAAGGAGAGATGCCAAAGGTGTGACAGATGAGAAGAGGCCCCAATATTTTCTTTTGTTGATGCCCAGCCAGTTGCCACACAAAGCCAGTCCCTCCAACCTCATTTTACAGCTTCAGTGGTATTTCTGAGACCGTTCTCATGAGTTTTCTGAAACCAACAAGAAGTACTTTTTAAACTCTTTATCATGAAGCAAAATCAGAATTTGGCATTTGTATCATTAGATGATTTAGTATGCAGAAAAAGTATAATTTGGTATTTAATTACAAGTCTAACAACTAAAGAATAATGCAGTTTTTTTTTCATATCTTGATTGTTTAAAACAGAAATTCACCAGAAATGATTGCTGACTGCATTCCCTGAGGCATTCAATGCAGGGGTGCTACAGATGTATAAGGTGTGGGGATTGCTTTAAGGAGCAATCTGGTCCCCATAGAACCAAAGTAAGAACTGTGACTCCATTTTCAACACAAAGTGGAGCTCATTTGCAGTGAATTTCAGGTTGCTCCTTCTCTCAAATCCCATTTGTGGTGTTTATGGATAGGATCTCAAGCTGCAGTCGTGGAGAGGAGGGTGTCTGGTTTGGGAACCTTAGAGTCACATCTCTGATTTTTGCAGATGATGTGGTGTATTTTGCATCTTTGGGCCATGACCTACAGAGTATACTGAGCTGGTTCACAGCTGCGGTGAAAATCAGCTCCTCTAGGTGTGAGGCCATGGTTCTCAATCAGAAAAATGTGGAATGTTCCTGAATCAGCTGGGGGAATTCAAATTTCTGGGAATCTTGTTCCCAAATGATGACAAGTCTGTGTAGGAGATGGATCAAAAGATAGGGGCAACAAAAACACAACAAAAAAGGTGGTTTTTCTGGTCCATCTACCCTCACCTATGATTATGAGGTGTGTATCATGACCGAAAAAACGAGATGGCTCGGCTCAGTCAGTGAGGAAAACTGTCATACGTGGGAAGGTTGCAATAAAGTTGCTGTCCTCCTCGACTTTGTTTTTATTTTGAGCTTCATAGGATTTTTGACTTTCTTACCAATACTGAATAGTACAGATATGATGTACACTTACACTTTTTCTATGCATTTTAATTTGGACCTAACAGTGTTGAATGCAAAATGCTATACCTAAAATTCACCTAATGAACAAAGAAAGGTTTTTGCTTACTTAAAAAGTAAAAATGACAAAAAGAAAAACAAATACTTGTTAGGTTTCGGAAATAGTGTGCCTTATATGCATTAACATTAATAAAGGTGGACGAAGAGTCTTCAGTTTCTCCTGTTATTCAAAATGGAAGCCAAAATGACTGTATTTTTGGAGTCAGAGTCTGTGCACTCAGGATGTAGAGCCGTACCCTTGATAAAAAAGTCCTGCCTACACAACCTTCTGACTCACTAACGGCCAATACTGTCAATCACAATCTAATATGACATATTTTTAAAGCCTCAAATAACTAATAGATGTGTTCAGCTTAAAATACAATACAATAATTTAAATAATACAACAGCAAGGTAAGAACTATGTCAATCAACAAAAATAAACAATTGAAAAAAAAAATCTGAAGTCCAATTTTTGTTTATTCAGGAAAATGTCCCATTTGCTTACATGAAGGAGCAGGTTTTTTTTTTAAACTGGTACTGCTGCCAGTTACTAGTGGGTGGTCATTCTTTGAATTAATGCTGCTTTTATTATTATTATTAAATGGCTAAATGTAGCTCTAAAACCAGATGTTGACATTTTCAAACTTTTACCTTAAGGTTAATTTTAGTCCAGATTGAACCTAGACATCTTTTCAACCCATTTTCTGATGTACTTTTACACAACTCCAGGCAGACATCAGTTATATGAGCAGTATAAAGGTATATTCCAATTTTTACAAGCTCATCAATATCTTTTGTTCCTAAACAGCATAATAACAATCAGGGGTTTATACTCTGTTCTGACTGATTCTTAGAAAGAGCTGCACTAAAATTTCATCACTTAAAAAAAAAAAAAAAAAAGAAACTGCAACATTCCTTCTGATCTCCACAGCTGAATGCAGTCTGACTAGTGAGCCAGCAACTGGAAGGTGTAATCTGTTGGCTAAAATGTACTGAAACAACTAAAAGGAAACAGGGCAGTGGGCTAGACTAGGGTTTCTCAAATGGAACTAGAGAAAAACTAGATTTTTTAACTGGACTGGATAGATTCTTGTGTGTTAATTTTTTTCAGTGGTGATTTTAAAAACAATTGTCTCAGAAAAAGTGGCAATTTAAAGAATTACTACAAATTTAAAGACATTATTTGAGCAATTTTAACCACAAAAAATTGAAAAGATATAATCTAAGTTTAGAAAATTTACCTGATTCAGTCAATTACTGTCCACCAATATACATATATTGTAAGCATATCAAATGTTTAAACTAAGACATTGTACCATTTTTAGGGGAAAAAAATGAGGTAATTTTGAATTTGTTGGCAGTAGTTGAAGTTGGGGCAAAAAAAAGGCTGTAAAAGTAAATGGTATGATTAAGAAACAGTTAGAGCAGCATTTTGCAACTAATGAGGTGAATTAATATCAGGGTTACACAGATTGTCAATAATGGAACAGTATGGACTAAACAGACTCGGAAGGCAGAAAATACAAAAAGTGATTTTTTTTCAGCGAACGTGATTGTGGTTCTGGATCTCTAGGAGAGAGGAGCGGGAGAGTATGGGCGATGATTTGATTGTGAGTTCAGGTTTTCTCAGATGGTTACAGGACTTACAGTTTCCAAAGTGAAACAGTGCATAGAGGGCAAAGGACCACTGGTGTCAGTACCAGCAGGGACGTGCGGTCAGGGGAGGCAGGTGAGGCAGAGCCTCCCCTGTCATCATGACAAGAAAAAAAAAATCATAACATAAAATGAATATTAATATTTGTCCACTTATCTTTATGTATGAGTAATTTTCGAACATTTTTATGGTCGAAATTGCATTTTTATAGTCAAAATCGCTGAAATTGCATATTTCCTGTTCAAATACAAGGGTGAAACGCGAGGTGCGGCAGCAACGAGCCGACCTTCACCTGTGATTGCGCAATCCATCATAAACTGGGTTGATACATGCAATTGGCCCCTGCTTGTTGCCGTACCGCTGCATGTCGCCAATATAATGGTTTATATACCCTGATTTCCCACAGTCTGGCTAATGTCTTTAACCATTTACGTTTAATGTTTGTTAGTGACATATTTAGTTTTGCTGACGGGACATAAAACCGCGGTGAAAAGGCGAAGGGAGAGGCAGGCAGTACTCTGCCGCACTGAAGGGGGCGCACGTGAGCCAACGGGAGCTTGTTGCTGCTGTCCTTTTACGCAGAGGCCAGTGACAGTCACGTGCACTGCTGCCAGCCGTTAAGTTTTGTTTTGCTCCATCGGACTGCCAAAACGGTAATTGTAACATTTTTTCTTATCTTATCCTTAATACTACTATGTGTGCGCGTGCTCAATATAAAGGATAGCTATAGTAATAACTATGATAATTGGTGGCTATTTCTCCTGCAGATATAAAGGGCATTAGAAGTTGCCAAATGCACGTGGTATATGAATAACCCTTTTAAAACTACGGGGATCACCGATGACACAGCGGCACTCCAGAAAAGCAAAATTGTCTGACTTGTTGTAAAATAGTTTGAATTAGATTTTTGCAATCTCAGAAATGTTCAATCTGCACTTTTCATAAATTTATCAAAAGAAAGTTAAAGAAAATAACACACAGTTTTAGGCATTTATTTACATAAGAATGGTAAATACTTGACAGATTTTGAAAGGTTTACTTCTCCTGGAAAAAGGGAGGACATTATTTACACATAGGGCATTTTTTGACACAATTATTGACAAAAATAGACAAGAAAGACCAGGCATTTTAATAAATATATCTATTATTGCGGTGCTAAAAGGGTTAACTGACTTTGATGAGTTAAAACACATTTGTGTAGCCATGTGCTGAGTATGATTGTGTTCTAACACCATAACCATTTTATGCAAAAACTCATTTTCAGGCTCTTAATTATTTTTCATGATAGAGGTGTTGAGGACTAGATTGGATTTGGACAGTAATTGCTCGGCCTGAGTGGTGAAACAATCCTAAAGCATCACTCTAGATGAAGTGTGACAGGGAGACATCTCATCACTGTGGAGGACCCATTAGCCTGTTTCCTCCTTTCTGATCTCCTAAAAAAATGGGATTGTGGTCAGTGGGAGGTCAGTGTGGCAATCTGTGCAAGATGTTGATAACCTTGTTATTGGCATTGCAGCTGTCTATAAGTGTGTCTGATTCTGAGAGGCTGTCACTTTGCGCTGCACTTTACCATTTTCCTGGAGCTGCCACTGGAACTAAGGAGGGCAGCTCCTGCACGTTTAAGAAGGATGTGTTCAGCACAGCTTGTGAGGTTGCTGTAAGGATTATCTCTCTTTTTCCACTCATCTGCGCTGTGATAGAAAATCTTCTCCAAATGTGCTATTAGGAGAGGAGATGCCAATCAATACAGCTCTCTGTGAGAGGTAAAAAAGTGGTTTCCTTTTAGCCCCATGCCTGTCCCAAAATCTGTTTATCTCTGTGCTTGCCAGTTTTTATGTCAATAGCAGAACTAAGAACAGTATATGCATGGTTGACAAATTATTTCTATAGCCAAAAATACGCCGGGAATGTTGTGGAACATTGGAACTGTGTCAGTTTATGCCACTAAGTAACAAAGATCAGTTTTAACAATATAAAGGCTTACGCTAATGTTATGTTTGTTTTTTTATGTTACTAGAATAACCAATTTCTTAAGCAATGAATAATCAGATGGGATTTTTCCCCCCATTGTTTTTATGATATGATTAAGGTCATTTATATTTGGAAAAATTTCAACCAAAAAACAATCTTTCCTCAACCATTTTAAAACTTTTGATAAGAAATGGTATGACAATTAAATAAGAGAAGAGTTGACACTAAAAGGTTTACAAAAAAGAGCTTCTACAGGTACGCAGCTGTCCACATAGGGAATGGGTACATATAAAAATGTACTCTTTTAGGAGCATATTTCAAAATAGAACAATGTCAAGAAATATCACTGAATACAGCGGCACAAAGAGTCAGTCAGAAGCTACCCACTGCATGTGTTGTGGTCATAATTGAAAATAATGGAGGTGTTATTTTTGACTGTGTTTTGCCCTTATGTTCCACACTGCTCTGTTATACTTCTAGCAGGGTAGAATTTTTTCGTCATTGTCTTTTATATTTCACTTTAGCCACTTTTGTAAACACCGTTTTTTAAGGATGCAAATCCATAAGCATTGAAGCATTGTGGACAATGTGGCTATGACTTTTAGTTTATGACTTTTAATGTACAGTTTGTACATAAAAAATAGGTACTTTTGATCTTCTTTCACCCAGTGTCATTCACTGCCAGAAGACTTAGTTTTTTCTTGTCAAATCTCCCCAAAGTGCAGAGTGCACTTACTCAAGCTATCCTTGACTTCCACTGTAGCTTATCTCAGATTTTTATTTTTAAAACTGGATGTGGGGGGCGCTAGAGCACACGCTAGGATGTAGACGCCTCTCTCTGAGCTCCCTATCGAATTCACTATTATTCAAGCAATATAACATTTCTGATTCAATAATACTAGCTAGAGTTTGGGGCATTACGTTTATACTGGGTTGGTGCACTTATGGCTTCCAGAAGGGAACAAAAACAGCAAACTAACTCCAAGAAAGCTCCCTCTGCAAACTCGGGGCATGAGGCTAATGCTAGCACTAGCATCAAAGCCGTGGATGACTCTCCAGGTCTAACGCTAATGGGAAAGGCAAATACGGACACATCTGTTATCCTTGCAGCTATAACAGACTTGAGTAAGAAGATGGATGACCGATTCAACAACATGGATGAGTCTCTGCAAACTATGCAAGCCACCCCCTTAGAACCTTCTTAAGATCCAATAGTGCAAAATGCAAATTCTTGCAATTTTTTGACTGGTCTTAAGATTTTGATCAGGAGTGTATTACTCTAAAGTTAGACAAAATAAATCTTCCCTAATCTCAGTCACCTCATTTCTTCCTTCCTCAATCTCTGAAATTACAATGGCATTGTTAGCATAAAGATTATTGTTCAATAAAAAATATTAAATATATTTAACCCCCGGTTTGCAGGGTTTTACCTCCCCGCGGAGCCGGCCGAGGTTAAAAACCGTCTGCCAATTTTCCCAGATTTTATCTCGGAACTGACGTCCTCGTGGAACAAACCACTGTCCACCCGCGTTACAGTACCCGGCTACGGACAGTATCTGGATCTGGAAGGCGCGGAGAAAGCCGGGCTGGTAAATATTC
>NC_051446.1:5893642-5894675 GCF_001649575.2 Kryptolebias marmoratus | reverse complement strand
GTAGGCTAGATTCTTATGGTCGGTCCAAATAATGAATGGAACCTCGCTCCCCTCCAGCCAATGTCTCCATTCCTCCAGTGCTAGTTTAATAGCCAGTAATTCTCTGTTACCGACGTCATAGTTACTCTTGGCCGAAGTTAGACGCCGAGAGAAATACGCACAGGGATGGACTCTATTGTCTTCTGAAGATCGTTGTGACAGGACAGCCCCTACCCCTGTATCAGATGCATCAACCTCTACGATAAATTGAAGCTTAGGATCAGGGTGGCGAAGTATTGGAGCTGAAACAAAACGAGCCTTTAATCCGTTGAATGCAGATTGTGCCTCAGGTGACCAGATGAAGGATCGTTTGGTGGAAGTGAGCTGTGTGAGAGGAGTTGCAACCTTAATGTAGTCCTTTATGAATCTGCGGTAAAAGTTGGCGAAACCAAGAAATCTCTGGAGTTGATGACGATCGGTGGGAGTGGGCCAGTCTGCGACAGCTCGGGTCTTCTCAGGGTCTGTTTGGTAGAAACCCTGTCCAAAAATAAAACCCAGAAAGTTGACAGTGGTTACACTGAATTCACATTTTTCAGCTTCAACAAACAGTTGGTTCTCTAACAGGCGTTGCAAAACTGCTTCAACATGGCTCTGATGCTGTGCTGGATCCTGTGAAAAAATAAGGATGTCGTCTAGGTAAACAAAAACTGAAGTGTTAAGGAAATCTCTCAAAACGCCGTTAATCAATGATTGAAATACTGCAGGAGCGTTGGTGAGACCGAATGGCATGACTAAATATTCAAAGTGTCTGAGAGGGGTTTTGAAGGCCGTCTTCCACTTGTCCCCCTCCCGTATTCTTACCAAATGGTAAGCGTTCCGAAGATCCAGTTTAGTGAAGATGGTAGCTGAATGAAGTTGTTGATGGACCGAATCGATTAAAGGAAGAGGGGATTTGTTTTTGACAGTGATATGGTTCAATCCTCGATAATCGATGCAAGGGCGGAGGCTTTTATCTTTCTTCTGGACGAAGAAGAACCCTGCTCCCAAAGGTGAC
>NC_051446.1:5886029-5893542 GCF_001649575.2 Kryptolebias marmoratus | reverse complement strand
TTGTACCTCGTTCCTCTCCTTCAGGGAACAGTAGTTATATGCATTACATTACGTTTTCAGGGTGGTCAGCAGACATGGTGGTTGACTTCAAATGGAGCTGCTGTGATGCATATTTTATAATAAATTGTTAATTAATTTTTGCACAATTAACACATTTTGTCATCTATTATGATTTTAACTCGAAACTGTTTCATTTAACTTAACATTGTGATCCATTAATTACAATTTTACAAAAGTTGTCAGGCTACAAGCACAATCATCTCTGTTACAGATTAAGGTACTTGGTTACCATAGAAAAATGGCAATTATATCTTCTACAGAAATGAAGAATTAATCCTCAATCTAAAGTAATGTGGAGCAGAGGTCTGAACTGCTGGCATGGAGGACAAGGTATATCATTCTCATGCTACCATGCAGAGAACATCAGAAATAGTAAACAAGTAAAAACAAAGACGAAAATTTCATTATTTACAGGGGCCCCCCATCCAAAAAAAAAAAAAAAAATTGGGCGGGTGTGAGACTTGGAATTGTTCCAGCTTCCCCCGCCCTATACAGTGCCCCTGTTTGGGCAGCTTTTCATATTAGGACCAGAAGTACATTGTTTGACTTCTTCCTCATGGAGACAGAATAGTGTCTGTCTGTCTGTCTGTCTGTTGATGTTACATTCAAGTGATGTCTTCATCTACTTGGTCCAACAATATTTCAGCAAAATGTCTACAAAGCACTTTTGAACTTTGTATTTGAAAAAGGACTTTATTGAAGCCTTAATACGCCTGCTTCACCAGGGAGAGGCAGCAACGCACCAACTTGCATGCAGTTTGCCGGACAGAAAAAGCAGAAGAAGATGATCATCTTGCGTGCCTGCCTATCATAAGTTACAGCGAACGGACCTCATGTGTAAAAAAGAACAGAAGTAAGTCACCCAATAGATATGAGGTATGCTTAATATTAAATTTAGAATTTCTTTCAGAACAAGACACTGACAGTATTTGTTGTTCTAGGTAAAGGTAACTTTCAGCAATTTATTATTAATGCTAGCTTGCTTTAAATTACTATGAGCTAACGTTATCAAACTCTGTAAGGTTAGCCATTTGCAATTTTTTTTCCTCAAATTTTAATCTAGCAAATAATAAACCACTAGGTTAGTCAAAGTTACCTGTTGTGTCTTATTAAAGCAATTTGACTGAGGTGATATAGTGCTTGTTTTCTTTGCTTTGCCAACTTTAGCCAGATGAAGACTCGTTTTAGCAAAAGAACACATGGTGGGAGGATAAAGGAAGCTGATTAAGACATGCTACTGTGGCAATCTGCCATTGTTACCTGTTTCTGCTCCCTCGGATCGTCTCATGGGCCGGCCTGTGTGTTTGTTTTTTTCAAGTTTTTTGTAATGATAAATCAGATAGAGAGGCAAATTGTTACAATTCTTGGGATCTGAGCCAGATTCTTTTTCTACTGAAGTCTCACAGTGTTAGTCAGTAAAAGGGGGGAAAAATCATTGATAGTTATTATGAACAAAAAGTACTTTTTTCCAGTCAACCAAGCCGATAAGATTTCTGTACAATGTGTTTACAAGTGACTGGAAAATGCTTCAGAGTTTGGGAAAATAATCCTGCACCTTCTAAATGGTCTATAACTTTCATTTCCTTTCCATATTTCATGTATGAGTGGACAATGACTATGTAAGTAAAAACAAATCATCTGACTGCACATGAGTACAGCAGGAGAGATGCTGGATGTCTTTATTTCTCAGCTTAAACTGTTTTAAGGTCATTCTTTGCTCTGTGAAACATAAACACGTAGCTTTTTCCTTGAGGCAACGCAGCAGCTTTGTCTGAGCAAACCAACAGTTTCAAGCATCAGACACTAAAATAAAGGCTTCATAAAGGTCTGAAAGCCTTTTTTTTACTTTTTGAAGGATCTGGAAGCCTCTAATAGTGTAGTCAGAGTGATTCTTATGAAAATGATAAAAGAAAAGTTTACATAAGACAGAGACAACAGAAAACCAATTAAACTAGTCTTGGATTTCAAACTTTAAGCTTGTAGCCTCCAAGCAGGATCACAAAGATTTTGCCAATAAAAGTAAATTTTAGCACAAACAGGTTTTAAAAGGGGTTATGATGCACTCTTTATATTTAAAAAACAGCCAGTTCAGTTCAGCAATTTGCTGGAAATCTATAAAAATAAAGGTATGTGCATTGTCATCTGACGAGAATTATTCCCTTTCAGCTTATCCCCTAGAGTTAAAAAACCAGCCTCGGGCCCCGGGTATTACCTAACTACACCACTGATGGTTTTAGATAAGCTGACTGCGGGGAGTGGATAATCCAGACAAATTACGATCTTCTTCCCTGGGATTCACCCCGCTTCCCTTGAAGGAAAAATCATTCAGCAGCTGAAAACAAATAATCCCCCAAACTCCCAGGTTAACGACCGTCCAAACCCTGCCTTTTGACGAACTGTTGTTAGTCAGCCTGGTTGCTTTTAAGATCCTGGAAAATAGGATCTCAGGGTGATATTTTAATAATTCACTGAGCTGAACCCACTTTTGCAAAACCTCCCAAAAAATACTAAACCAAGAGCCTTAAATCTTCAAACTGGTGAATAATCGAGTAAATTGACTCGGGTGCACTTAGGAAAATTGGTGGAAATGCTTCCATAAAAGTCATCACTTTTCTTGGGTCATATATGAGTGATCTGGTGGAAACTCTTGGTGAAGATGGTTAAAAATCCTATGAGTGATCCATAGACTTGTGAGGGAATCTAGTAAAACTGTTAAAAGTCCAGTAATGTTGTTAAACATTCCTGCAAAAAATCTGAAAACCGACGTGAACATTCTGTAAACTGATAAAAAATCTTGTGAATAAATCCAGTGAACTGATGGAAAGATCCTGTGAAAATTAAGTAAATTGATAAAAATCGTGTAAAAGGTCAGAAAACTGAAAAACTCTTGTGAATAAATCCGGTCAACTGATGGAAAAATGTTGTGAAAAACCCCTGGTAAAATGTTGATAATTGTCCACAGGGATGCTCAAAATATGGTGAGTCCTTAGCATTATTCTGACTTTTAATATGCTTTGCAAAGCATTATTGGTTTTAAAGACAGCATACCAGTTTAAATCAATTGCAGAAAAAGGTTAAATTTAACTTTGACAAATACAGCTTAAATCACTCTGATCAATATTGCATAGGACATACCAATCATGTTATCTTAACATGAGACCACAGCTACATTCTAATCAAAATTTAATAATTTAGATAGAACGTGTTAAGGAAGAGTTCTTACCATTCTCTCTTTACTGTCAGAATATGGTTACCCCTCAGATGGAGAATATGTGGATAAGAAAAAATTGGTCCAAAGTGACCTCTCTTATGTCTCAGGCTTAGAAGTTGGCTCGAATTATAAAAATCTGGCCCGGCCGTCTCCAGGTTGAAGCATGCAGTGGTGGGGTGATAAATCGGAGTTTCTAGGCTCAGTTTTTGACAGCTATTACTTCTACATAACCCAAGCACCCATGAACATGTCCTGCTGGACCCACCGCGACTTCAGAACCTGACTTCTCTGCTCCTATTTCTCCTTCTCTACCTATTTTTCTTCTAACTTTCCTTTCCTGTGCTGCTGCTCCATCTTCAGCTTTTCTTCAACTTACTTTGTTCTCTGTTTTTTTCTTACCTGTTCACAGAAATAATATAGCATCAAATAAACTATAAAACACTCACCAATTTTTAATAGGGCTCATATTTTTAATAAAATCTCATTATCTGATGCTAGACTTATCAAATTTCATAGCTTCCTAGAAAAACCCTAACTTTTCACCCCATCAACTGAGCAACCTGGAGACGTTACACAAACCTGTCTTCTCCCCGTTTTTGTAAACAACCGCCCTTAATTCCGAGCAACGCGGAGAAGTTGCATAAATTTGTCTTCACAAATTTTCGTAAACGTTTTTCTTCACTCCTAACCTCTTGACCGTTTTAAGCTGTGGTCTCTTCATTAATACTGTCACATAATGCTCATTGATCATTCACACTTTGTGGCAATCTGCCTTTCGGCTGCCTGGTGTGCTCCTTCCGCTTCCCTGATTGGCCAAGTTCCTGATTACTCGCAGCTGTCTCAGATCAAGTGGAGTCTCACCAGGGTTCTTAAGGCAGTCTGGAGGAACAGATCAACGCCGGAGCATCAATTGCCTTTGGTAATCCGATTCAGCCCCAAATTGTCGTAGGTTTTCCTGATCCATACTAACCTGTTGCTATTTTTGTATCGGCCTAGAACTGTCCGGCTCTGTTCCCTGAGGAAACCCTCTCCCAGACGCTGACTGAACCTATGAACCTGAGACCTGCCTATCCGAGAGAACTACCCAACTGACCTGCCAGAAGACCTCTAAGCCTGCTCCCGAACCTCGCCAACAAACATTGCCAACCGCTGCACTAACTTACCTGAAGATGACCTGGATCCGGGCCTCCATACTCACTGCACCAGTAAGCCTGTTAGCCAGTCAGAACCTGTCTCCTATTTATCCTTACACCAGTTCACTCAGTTTCGTTTCTCTCTCCCTATCAGATCCTGTTTGAATTCACCCTGTCACTGTAAATAAAACCACTTACCTTTCGATACCGTTGTGTCCGACCGTTTCTGGGTTGCTTATCTTTGACCTGTACAAATAATCATAACAGTATGCTCCAGCCAAACGAAGAGTCAAAGAGCAATCCCAGCAACGGGCAGACCGCAACCACCCTCATAACTCACGATAACCGTTTAGACCAACACGATGCACTGTTACAGCAATTATTTCAGATATCTCAGAACACCACCGCATTACTCAATCAGGTTACTCACCAAGTCGGATCATTAAACAGCAGATTAGGACCATTATTACCTTCGGATGCTGGAGCCGCCTCTTCGTCGCGTGTTGATTACGTCACCCCTCCCCGTGAACCTGATCTGCGACCATCTGAACTGTTCGAGGGCAGACCTGGCCATTGCAAGGGCTTCATCCTTTAGTGTCGGCTTGTGTTCGCTCATTCTCCTTCCTTGTTTCCATCCAATGCGGCACGGATAACTTATCTAGTTTCGGCACTAAAGGGTAAGGCGTTACAGTGGGCTCAAGCTTTTCTCGCTTCTCATTCATTAGAAACTTTAACTTCGCAGCACTTTATTCAGGAGTTTGAACGCATGTTTGATCACCCCCTCCAGCAGGATGAGGCGGCTAAGCAGCTACTAGCACTACGGCAAGGCCAAAGGACGGTAGCTGAATTCTCGGTAGACTTCCGCATTCTCACCAAGGAGGCGGGTTGGGATGAATCGGCACTTAGAGGTACTTTTGTTAACTCTCTTTCTGACCTAGTTAAAGACCAGACTGCTTTGCGTGATGAACCAAGTAGCTTAGACGAGTTAATTAGCCTGGCCATTCGAATAGATCAAAGAATAATAGAACGCCGAAAGGAAAGGGACTCCATTACCCATAATCCTCGAACACCCACTGTCCGTCATTCAGAGATCCGGTCCTCAGTTCCTGTCATACCCCTTCCTGAAACTGAGATAGAGCCAATGCAGGTAGGCCGAACACGATTAAATCCAGAGGAGAGGCAGAGACGTTTTGCCACCAAGGCATGTATGTATTGTGGCAAACAAGTACGGGGAAACGGACCGGCCTGTCAATAGATCGGGGTATATTGTCAGGTTCCCATAAGTTGTCCTCTGATAAATTATTCTCCCTACCTGCCATGATAATACACGAACAGATAAGATTTCCCATCTCTGTGTTAGTGGATTCCGGATCTGAACTCGATCTTATTTCTAGTGATTTGGTTGAGCAACTCGAGTTACCTGTCATCAGTTTAGACACCCCGCAATCGGTTTCTGGTGTTACCGGGGGTCCACTAACCCAAATCTGTGCTAAGACATCTGAACTCTGTGTTATAGTGTTCGGCAATCACCACGAGATCTGTGAGTTTTTGGTGTTTGATTCAGATATTCCCCAGCTAATATTTGGATTCCCGTGGCTTGTCAAACACAACCCGATGGTAAATTGGGCCGAGAGGCGCGTTGAAGCCTGAAGCAAATGCTGTCTCCAAAATTGCCTAAGATCTGCCGTTTCTTCCGCTACTCGGGGGGGGGGGAGTCCGTGAGTGAGGTGGATCTAGCAAATGTTCCTCCTCAGTACCATGATTTGGCTACAGTATTTAACAAGCAGAGGGCCTTGTCACTACCTCCCCATAGGCCCTATGAGTGTGCCATAGATCTGGTAGCCAGGGCCCCGCTACCCTCTAGCCGTCTATTCAACATTTCAGGACCTGAGGGGGAGGCTATGAAGGCCTATATTGAGGACTCATTAGCCTCTGGGATCATCCGACCCTCTACCTCCCCTCTCGGTGCAGGTTTCTTTTTTGTTGGTAAAAAGGACACGACCCTCAGACCCTGCATCAACTACAGGGGACTCAACCAAATCACCGTAAAAAATAAATATCCACTCCCCCTTATCAATTCCGTTCATTCTCAGTTGAATTCTGGACTCTGTGGTGGCCAATCCATGTGTGAAAATGATGTCTCTCGCTCCCTGAACCACTCTTTCACAATTCAAGCCCGATGAATCCTGGCATTGTCATCTTGGAATATGTCTGTGCTATCAGGGAAGAAAAAATCCATTGATGCAATAACCTGGTCATTCAGTATATTCAGGTAGTCAGCTGACCTCATTCTTTGAGCACATACTGTTGCTAGACCTGACCAACTGCAGCAACTCCAGATCATAGCACTGCCCCCACAGGCTTGTACAGTAGGCAACACTTCACCTGCCTCTCTTCTTACCCTGATGCACCCATCACTCTGGAACAGGGTAAATCTGGACTCATCAGACCATATGACCTTCTTCCATTGCTCCAGAGTCCAATCTTTATTCTCCCTAGCAAATTGAAGCCTTTTTTCTGGTTAGCCTCACTGATTAGTGGTTTTGACAAGAACGCAGGGTAATCTGTCCAAAGAGCGAGACCAAAACCAGACACGGAGACAGCAGCTGAAGGCAAGTGTGTTTATTTACAAAGTGGTGACTATGTACAGTGCGTGCGTCGTGGTAGGATCTGGAAGGCAAGAGGAACAGGGTGAGTCTCAGGTACCAATCCTGCTACCAGCTAAGCACTGCATGAATTACTTAATTGTGGTTCTTTGGTCTTACAGGTCCAGGTGGTGTCCAGCGGCGTGGAGGAGGAGAAGGTGGCGTTCAGGTGATCCAGGATTCGACTAGCCAGTAACTCCGTCCAGGTGAGTATCCAGGTGTCCAAGGTAAGTATCCGTGAGTCCACAGTTCCGTGACGTGGCTGTCATAAACCAGGGGATACTGTCCAGAGAGCGAGACCAAGACCAAACACGGAGACGGATGTAAAGGTAAGTGATTTTATTTACAGGGTGAAAGCTATGTACACTGGGCGGTTTCCGGAGAGTCTGCAAGAGAAGGAGAGCTGGGTGAGTCTCGGGTACGAGTCTAGATCCAGACGGTGGTGAGAAGTTGGTAATGGTGTC
>NC_051446.1:5874936-5885929 GCF_001649575.2 Kryptolebias marmoratus | reverse complement strand
AGTTAACACAAGGAGCAAGGTCTCAGGTTAGACACTAAGGCGGAGAATCTAACCCAGTAGGTTCGATGCTCCAGCGAAGGTGTGATCACAGCCTGCTGTTTAAATCCAGTATGGTCTCGTCAGTGGTATGAGGAACACCTGTGGACAATGATTAGTGGCACCACCCAGAAGGTGGAGCCAAACCCCAGATCCTCACAGTGGCTAGGTATCTAAAGACAAGGTGCATAGAAAACGTAGTCAATACTTTACCAAGACTTTGGTTAGAAACGGTGGCTGCGAATCTAACCCAGGAGGTTCGATGCTCCAGCGAAGGTCTGGTCTCAACTGGAGGCTTAAGTACTGGCAGTCCTCATTATCCTGAATCTGGATCACCTGTGAAAGTAGAACACTGGAGGTGCCGCCCCAAGGCGGGGCTAAAACTCCAGATCCCTACAGGTTTTCTTAACTCTTCTGAGTCCACTAACGCACCGGCGCGTCCAAGTCACATGACCGATTTAAAACACTCTAGCGGGAAAGATCCACCCTCTCAGAGACTTTGTTTTGATTTGTGTCGAAAGTCCGGAATTCAAGCTTTACACCAGTTTTTAAATTTTCTCGATAGGCCAAGGAATACCAGAGTTATGATAAATTATTCGTGACACATTTGTTTTTTGAAAATCATCGTCATATTTGCAGCGCATTAGATGGATATTGGATATTGGATATTCATGCTCCGCAGAGTTAGCGGCGTCTAGCTCACGGCTGCCCCGAAACAGGAGCGCTAATGTCAGCCAGCCGTTCTTTGCCGGCCCCTTCTCTCACGTGCGGTGGTTCACTTAGGGACCGTCAATAAATTTTGCTAACCCCTCGCTCCTGAAAAACAAATATTGATAGATTTCTTGTCGTTTTACTAACTGGGACAAAACCTTTGGTAAATCATGCTACGAAATTATATAAATGAGGCACAATCTAATTTATCCCATTTGAACCCTTTTTTATATTTTTTAGATAATATTTTTGTCAAAATTTATCATTTTTCTACAATGGCTTCCAGGTCATGTGACTCACTGACTCAAAATCAGTGTGAAACTGTTCTTCTACTCTGGACACATGAAGCACAGTCCATTTTGTAACATTTGAACCCTTTCTTTATTGTTTAGATCAGTGTGAACAAAAGCTGCAAAAGGAACAGTAAAATCAAAAACAACAGGACGACTGGTACAAAAGAAAAAGGCAGCAGTGAACCCACATGTCTCCACTCTCTTTTGTAAGCTGATGGACTATCAGTGGAACTTCTAAAATGGTAAGATTACACATTTACACACAATCTGTTTTCTGTATGTGCTTTTTGCTTCTTTTCTCCATCTTTCCTCCTCATCCTGTCTGTCTTTAATTGACAGTTTAATTTGCTGTATATGCCATGTGTTAACAAAACATTTTTCCTTTTCTTCATCTTCTAGGAACCCTTTGATGGTTTCTGGAGGTGTTCAGGAAGAAGCCCTACAACACTCATTTATGTTGGTTTTGTTTGGGTGTTTAGTAAGTGTTAAACTCCAATTTTAATGTTTGACAGTGGTGGACTCCTTTCTTCCTTCCTAAGGACAAAGACATTTAGAATTTTGACTGAAGGTTTTACATGAAATAATTATAAGACATTGTTCTTATCCCCCCCAGAGAGAGAAAACGGTGTTAGGGGAAAAAAAAAAAACATTTGTCAAGTGTTGCTCGCTAAAAATGGGTCGTTTCAAGAAAGGAATGAAACTTAAAAATACAAATCTTTGGGATAAAGCTGGCAGTAGTGATGCCATTGCTCAATGTTTTATTTGTTTGGGTTTTAGTGAGGCAGTTCCAACACATGACCAGTGGTTATCGCTTGTTCTTTCTCTTTTTAAAACGAATGAGAAAAACTATTTAAAGTGGCTGAAGGTCATATGGTCTGCAGATCGACATGGGATTCGGACAAAGGTGCTTAATGCAGGTACATTTTAAAATGTTTTTGCTAGTTACACTGTTGTTACAGTATTCTTTGCTTATTTTTTGTGCCCCAAATATGGAGAGCCATTTCATTCAAAATGAAAAGAATAAATATATATAAACAAAAGGGACCCAGAAGGAAAATATGTCTGTTAGAAAGAGATGTTGTTTGTTGTGCAGGATAAAGTTGAATTTTTTATTTTTAATTAGAATTTTCCTGTTTTCCTTCAGTATCCTTATAGGGGCTCATAAGATTTGTATTAAACATACATATATAATAAAAATGTACAAGTAATATGTGTTATTTCGGATATGTTTCTCGTTAGGTAGCCAAATCAGTGAGAAGGGCAATGTGACAATGACAATGTGTGGAAATGACAGTGGGACCCAAAATCAAGCACAGAGTAGTACAGGAGAAGAACATTCTGTTTACTATACAGGACAAAATACCGTGCAGGACAGTGAACAGTCATTGGACAAAGCTAAATTCCATGTAAAACAACCACAGTCAGAACAGCAGACAGGATATAATGATGAAAATGACAATATAACAGTGAATGCAAAAGGTAAAAAATCAAAGGAGAAACCTATCAAAAAAAAAGGGACAGAATAGGTCAGGCAATTCTTCAGCCCCATGAATGTTTGGACACACAGAGTAGTACAGCACAAGATGCGTACTCTGACGACACAGAACAAAATACCACTGATGACAGGGAGCCGTCACAGGACAAAGTAGAAGTCAATAAAAAACAGCCAGATTCACAACAACAGAGGATATAAGGAAACAAAAGAGGCTCAAAACGAGGAAACAACAGAGGAAAGAACAGATGCTCAGAATGAGGAAACATCAGAGGAAACAAAAGAGGCTCAGAATGAGGAAACATCAGAGGAAACAAAAGAGGCTCAGAATGAGGAAACAACAGAGGAAACAAAAGAGGATCAGAATGAGGAAACAACAGAGGAAAGGAATGAGGAAACAACAGAGGATGGAAATGATTACCAGAAACGTGCTAAATCTAGAAGAAAACCAAAAAAGACAATGGACAAAAAAAAAAAACAACAAACACAGCAAAAGTGACTACAGACAATGCAAGGCAGGCTCCCGTAAGTTTAAAATAAAGATGATAAGAAAAGAGTGGAAAAAAATCAAACCCAAACATCACCACAGTCAATTATGTCACCCTTGGACTGAGATATTATATGATCAATTCAACAAAATAAATCCATATTGTACACTTTCCTTTAAATATCAACACGTGAAACTCAGCAGCAGCCATAAAAAAAGTGTCCATTTTTTATTGCTCGTGCCAAATGCACCTTTAATGGATGCAATGCAATTTATACTTTTAGAAAGAAGAACATCCCTAAACCATTTGACAGCGAAATCTCTTTTATTGTGAAACGGCTTGGTTCAGTGACACACCATAAAAAAGAACAGAGATTCAGACCATCAAAATACTTAAAAAGAGGTAAGATAGCCAAAGCTGTAGCAGATGGTGTCAGTAAATACTACTTCAACCTGGAGAGACTCACACAGAGAGATAAAGACAATTAGAGTGTTTTATTGGCTAGAGGTCTTTGGCGCTTGGGCCCCAGCAGAAGACGATTTTGCAGAGAACCGCTGTGAGCTTGAATTATCGAAGTAGGGTGAGAGATTAGGGTAGTCTTCCTCCAAAAAAGGTGCCGGGGCCGAGATGAGATGAGAAGCAGGAGGAGAGAGCAGGAGGAGCAGGCTGCTAGGGGCCTCCGAGGAGCTGCCGCTGCTAAGAGGCCCGCGAAGGGCTGCCGCCGCCAAGGGGCCCGCGAAGGGCTGCTGCTGCTGCTAGGGGCCCGCGAAGGGCTGCTGCTGCTAGGGGCCTGCGGAGGGCTGCTGATGCTGCTGCTAGGGGCCCGCAAAGGCTGGCGATGCTGCTGCTAAGAGGCCCGCGAAGGGCTGCCGCCGCCAAGGGGCCCGCGAAGGGCTGCTGCTAGGGGCCCGCGAAGGGCTGCTGCTGCTGCTGCTAGGGGGCCCGCGGAGGGCCGGAATTGGAAGGAGAGCTGAAATTGGAAGGGCATTAGAAGGACAGAGATGGAGAACCCACCACCAGTTAGTGCTGAGAGAGCTTACTTGTAAGATGAGTGAGCATTGAGTGGCTAGCAAGGACGGGAGGACTGGGCTGATGTAGGAGGAGTAGGCCGCCAAAAGCGGTGGCCAAGCTGCTGAGGAGAAGTCAGAGGGATGCTCTGAGGAGCTGCCGAACGGCTGACCCTATTCGGAAGGAGTGTTCGGAGAATTGAAGAGGAGGAAGGCCACCTAGGGCTAAGGTTTTCCTAGGGGCCTTAAGGAACCATGCTGCGGTTGAGGGGATTTAACAGCTGCGCAGAATTTAGCGAATGATTGCCAGGCGAGAGAATAGGGCTTACGGGAGGAAGGGCGAGAGGACCTGGAGGACCCCCCCCCACACACACACACACACACACACACACACACAAACCAGAGGACAGGGCGGGGACCATACGGGACTGCAAGGAGACGGCCGAAAGGACAACGGCATCGGAGAAATGAAATGCCATTCTGGACGGACAGCAAGCTAAACCAGGATTCAGGCTTTGATCCCCGAAGGCTCCTGCAGGGGTTTGACCGGTGGGGCAGACGCATTTTGGGTTGGCTTCCTGCAATGGCTACACGAATGGAGAAACGAGCGGTTAAGAGGAGCAAATGCTGAGGTTAAAATTATTGCCAATGGGGGTATTATTAAGAGCGACCCCTTTCCTGCCATGGCGGACCAAGGATTGGCTGCCAGAGCGAGGAGGGGCTAGCCGAAGGAGTGGGGGAGGCTGGCTAAGTGGGAGAGAGGGGCAGAGGGCACTATTCTGGCCGACGGCTGAGCATGAGAGGCACAGGGTAACGTGGGTCAATGTGATCTGCAGTTCGGTGAGCCGAACAGACCAGACCGAGCGGATGCCTGACTGAGACAGAAAGGGAGCGACTTAGAGGAAAGCCTCATGATACTGGAAAAAGAGAGGCCGTATTTGAGGTGGAGATCGGCAATTAGGGCGAGAAAGGAGACTAGTTCGGCCCGACGGACAGGGTCAACAGAACAGATAGCGTCTCTGAAGACTCCGAGGGTGGCCAGGAATTCACCGATGGATAGGCCCTAGATGAGACGGGGACTGGCTAGGCAAAACGCAGCGCTGAAATCGAACAGGGAAGCGACGTGACAGTCGATGACGGGAGTGGGGAGTAACAGGGAGACCAAATTAGAGTGCTGCCCCTGCGGGATCTTGGAGTGAAGCCTGGGGGAGACGAGGGCCTGAGCAGGCATGAACGGCTGGCCTTGGCCAAGAGCATGAACGTGGCACGTAGAGGAAGGGGAGGGAAAGGCGGCGTGAGGCTAGATATGCCCCTTTTATACGGGCTGCAATTCAGAAGTCCTGGTCTACCAGTGGCAGGCGGTGCGTATCACACTTAGGCCTTCAGTGATGACCAACTTAGCCGATAAATACTTTTCATTATGCCAGCATGTATAACATCAGGATTGGGGAGTAATTAGAAACACACTAAGCACTACTTGGCATTGCATCACCTCAGTTGTGAACAAAAGGAGCTATTATCCGGCACATTTTAAAAACGACAAACCCGCATCAGCAATTAAAACAAATCGGGTATGCTACTGACAAAACTACATAGAACAGATTAAATGTTTGTGCGCGCCAAAAAAAAAAACGGCTGTGTCCCCCAAAACACTTATTTCGACACAAATCCATTCTGGAACAGGATAGCTAGCTCAGGGTCGGCTGACCTCCTTTAATGAGATCTAGCTTCTCTTGAAAGGTTCGTCTTGAATGCGGCCTTGCCAGTATATAAGCAACCAAATCAACGTATGGCTCTATTTCAGCCATTGAGGGTTAAAATTTTTTAACGAATAAAAGTCCTGGGAGTGACGGATGATAAGCATAGCACTGCCGTGGCTCAACTAGCAAGAATCCATATCCAATCACAAGACGCACAAATGACACGCTCAACTCGAGGCCAGCCAGAGGGCCCCACTGACCCTACTCCTGACGTGATTGGCCATGGCAACCATCCATCAACCGCATTTGCCCGTTCACTTACAGAGCACGGATGCCAGCATTGATGATTCTGAAGGCCTGGGCTGATTTCATACGGCCTAGCAACGAAAGGAAGCTGAATTCTGATTGGATAAAAACTCTAACCTAGAAACAACAGCACTGCGAGGAGCAAAATATAACATGAAAAGAATACGAATACTTTAGATATCTAGGGAAAGTAAATTAAAAATTAAGTTAACCTTTAAGTCAAGTCAAATTTATTTATATGGCACTTTCCAGCAACAGGGCAGTACAAAGTGCTGTACGACATGCGAACCTAAAAATACGGTCGTAAAACACAACGATATCAAAAATATAGAGCTTAACATATCTAAAACATGAGACACTAAATAAGACTAAATCGTACTAAAGATAAACCAAAACTTGTGTAAACAACGAAAGCCCTATGGACAACGTTGGCTTTGTTGCTGATTGTTTTTTATTTATTTTTATTTATTTATTTATTTTTAAACTTATGGGGATTCTCCTGAGACTTCAGGAAGAGAGGCGCAGTGGAAGAAATGCTCTGGATGCCGCGATTGTTGCGCGGAGTAGGACAGCTGTTATCTGCCGGAGATTTCAGGCTTTACGGCGCCTTCAGCTGGGGGACAGACGGCATAAACATTGCAGGGTAAGCTAACGCTGTTGTTTTTATTCCTGCTAGCATGTGGTCATACCCATGATCCGAAAGAGTGAACAGGAGCTAAACTTGCGCCACCCACGAAGCAGGGACCGGCCTCGGAAAAAATGCCGGTGGAAATGCGGGCAAAGCAAGATCAGAGAAATGGAAAAGACAGGGAGCACCACATATTACCCTAAGATGGGCCAGGACAGGCATCGGCGAGGGTGAAAGGCCCGGAGAGGAGCTGGGAGGTGAGTGGACCCGGCGGAGTCGAAGTGGAAGGCCGGGCGAAGGCGGTAAGGCCGGCCGCAGAATCGAGCTGCAGATGGACCGATGGAGGACGCCCATGGAGGAGATGAGAGCCGTGGCGAGCTGCTGAGCATCCGGGACGGGCGGGACAAAGGACGGGCTGCGAAGTGGGGAGGGGGCAACTCCGGAAATTGAAGCTGACAGAGAAGCTGCTAGAGCAGGAGCATCGAGGCGGCGTCTGGTAAAGGAAGGCCCTGAAGGTGGAGCAGGGGCGCTGGAGGAGCCGGGGCAGCCCCGGAGACTTCTTCCTGGCTCTCTTGCCGCAAGTGGGGAGAGGTGGAGAAGGAGGGGAAGAATCGCCGGAGGGGAGAAGCGCGGCCACAGAGGCGAGCTGGTCGAGTACGAAGCTTGCTGAGCACGAGACTTGCTGAGCACGAGACTTGCTGAGCACGAGACTTGCTGAGCACTAGACTTGGCTGGCGAGCAGGAGGAGCCGTGGACCGGGAGCCTTATATCCTGCACCTGGATGCGATTTGGCAGCTGGGAGTGAGGATCCTTGATGAGTGATGCCGGACAGCTGGGTGAGTCTGCCAGGTTGAAATTGCGGCGAGCCTTCACTATTCAATGTTGAGGCAGACACCAATCCAAGAAATCACATTCCAAAAAGCCTCACTAAAGATGTGTTAAGAAAAATTTCATCAGAATTAAAGAAGAGTACAAGACTCCACGATGACATAATACTTGAACTCGTGTTAACACAAAACCTGATTAAAGAAACGAGCATTAATTCAAACTCCAAGGGATATTTTCAACAACTTCACATCGACCCTTTTGCAGTGCATTTACAAACAGACACTAGATTACAGATTTTGGCCCACCATCAAAGAAATTCATCACCTGTTACCCTCCACCTTGATGCCACAGGGAGTGTTGTACAAAAAATACCTGGTCAGGAAAAAAAAATTCTGTCAGAGTCAGAGAAAGATGAAGATGGGCAGCATACAGCAGAAGCACAACACAACAAAAGTGACAAAAGCAACAGCATTATTGCTAAATCACCATTTACAAAGACTTTCCAAGTTTTACGGGACCAAGCTCAGGTTGACATTTTGTCCAAGGAATCAGAGATCACAGAAAATCATTACTGCTGTACTGGGATAGTTGATGTGCTTGTGAAGAACTACATGGGAATCATACCACTGTGGAGCGGTATGTTACTTGGCGACTTAACACAGTACAAAACACCCACATCTGCAGAAACAAATAAAACAAGCAAATCAAGAGAAACAAACTGCCATGTGGAGCTGTGGTTTGGCTTGTTAAAAAAGAACATCTTGGCCAAAAAAAAGTACCTCAGACCAGCAGACTTTATCACAAAATTGTATGCATCTTTACAAGGTCGGTATGTTGAACGTGTTATGCAGCATGGTCTTCCAGACAAACTTCTGGACCAAACTGTCAGAGTTTCGAACAAACGGGCAGATGATCCCGAAGAAAAATGGAACAAGAGGGAAAGTTCTGCTGGTTAGACAAAGACCAAATCCAAGTATTTCAATCCCCCGAAGACATTACCCAATCCCAAAACTTCCAAAGGCACCAAAAAACAAATCACCAAAGCTGATGATGATGATAATAAGAAAGAATCACAGGTAAGGTTTCACCTTTGAGGCTCTATTTCAGTTTGACATCAAGAATTACTTTTTTTTTTAAATTTAATTATATGTTAAAAAACATTTTGTAATATTCATTTCTGAAATTTAATTAGAAGTAAACAAGTAATAATAACCTGCATTTCAAAATTTCACAATGTGGTTAACATGGGATAACATAACTGACATCTAGGTATTACAGTCTGGTATTGCTTTTTTCTTTATTATGGCTGGCTGTTAGCATAAAGTATGATTTAAATGTTGTAAAATATACATTTTTTTGTATTACTTTCAAATGTTTTGATTTGTTTCTTTGTATATCTGATTTCCAGTTAACCTTGCTGTGGAAAAAGAAGGACACAGAAGTTGTAGTAGCAGTTGTTCCGTCACAAATTAAAGGTCGGAGCATTGTGATTCATCATTCTGATTTGTGCACTCTTCGTCCACATCAGTGGTTGACAGGGGAGGTATGTGTTTGTTTCAGTCATTTGTAAAACATCTTCATTTTCAAGATTAATACAAACAAATGTTGAGATTTGTATGAGAAGACTTTTGGAGGCATGTTTAATATGTGGAAACGCTGATATTCCTTGTGCAGATCATTGAAAGCCTGCTTCATGTGGCTGTCCATGCATTGGGAGTCATGGACACCTTCTACAACCTGAATCACTACTCGGCTGTTGTGATTTTGTTCGGGGACAGAACTGAGCTTCCTCGGCAAAGTTTACCGAAGGTAATGGATATCTTTGTTGCTATATTATGTCATTATAAGAACAGAATGAACATAATTTTCACAGTTACACATCAGTTACACAGAGCTACAAAATTGACAACAAAATTACTTCTAATATGAAATCATATGTAATGTGTTTTTGGCAAATCTGTGTGCTTGTTGATAAAAAGAAGACCAAGATTTAGATTTTTGAAAAGGTTTGAATGAACAGCTGAGTTGGTTTTAAAAGAGTCTTCTGAAAGAATTGCCATGTTTTACAGAATACTTGGCTGTTTTAAACATTGAAACACTTGACAAAATTAATGTAATTGTTCACTTCCGTGCGAGTTCCAAATATAAGTTTCACAGATGGTTATCCAGCCAAATGAGGAGCAGCTGAACATTGCAGTAAGGCTGGACAACTTCTTTAGACAACATTACATAATTAATTCCACATGTAAAAATACTTCTTTACTGGACACTACATATTGGATTTTAGAGTAATGAAAAAGTCAATCATTTAATAAAATAGAAGTAATAACCCTGATCTAGTTGCACCCACATTAATCTAAGCAAAGTAATTTTATTTGATGCCTTGTATGTGTCCTAATAACTAACATCAATATCACTGCAAGCTTTACCCCATCCCACAACAGCCTTTTCTAGGCAATGTTTGGCACCTTAACACTTGTAAAACAGTGTATTGATTATTTTAGCATTTTCATAACACCTTCTCATTGAAAAGAAAAATTGTCAGTAAAAGAAAATACTGACATGTGGGGAAAGATTAATTGCGAGACATGTGCTTAAAGTTTGTCTTTATAGGTTGGCATTAAATTTTTGAATATTTTTTAATGCCATTTCAGGTAAACTTTGACAACTATGAAGCAGTTCTATCATTTGTCCTGGTGAACAACAACCACTGGAATTTGCTGGTTTGTGATTTTTTTTCTATAATAAATATTTTTTCATTTTATGGTTTGGTTAGAGCAGGACATATTCACATTAGTTTTAATGAAATTTTTCTTTGTTATGCCACTTTCCTTTATCGGTCTGTTTCAGTACATCAATGCAGAAGCCAGAACTGTATTCCTAATAGATCCTGCACAAGTGTCATCTGAGCTCATGGACTCCAAAAAGGCAGCTAAAAGAATACAGAATACAGTTTTGTCCAATCTCACCCCAACCCAGCCGAATGAAAAACACCCACCCCTCCCCTATCTGACAGAGGCTCAAAGTTATATGTCAAGTGACCAAAAATCTTCAGGGAGAAGAAGAAAGAAGTGCAAAAATAAAAGGAAGTTCGGCAGAGCCAAAAAAAAAAAAAAAAAAGCGAGTGCGGGAGTGACTTATGAGTTTTGTGATATTTATCGTGTTTGGATTTTATAGTTAGGGTGTAGTATGATGTGTTTGGTGTTAAATTTAGTTTTATTGTGTTTGAGTCAAAACAATGAGGCAATTTTTGGAGCTCCAGCTTCAGTTGGAGGTTCAGACCCAGAGATGACGGAAGGAGAAGCTCAGAGGCAGAAATAGAAATAATAATAATAATAATAATAACTAGAAAGTTCCTGGAGAAACTTTGACGGGGCCTGCCACGGTGTGCGTCCGTGCTGAACCAAGATGGCTCCAAGAGCTGATCAGTTGCAGACAGGAATCATAAAGGGCTGGTCCTATACACGAGAGGAGTCCACCTCTGAAGTTTGATCTGTCTACTGT
>NC_051446.1:5860503-5874836 GCF_001649575.2 Kryptolebias marmoratus | reverse complement strand
ACGAAACGCGAATAAAAGTAGTAGCCGTCATGCCGAGACCGAGCCGGTCGTTCTGATATAAAATTTGTGGGGGTTCTTTGCCCGGTTCGGGCTGCATTAAGGGTAACGGAAGAAGACCATATAATAAAGAGACACCTTATTCGGTGTAGAGTAATAGGTGCCTGCATGCATTGCATGAGGCAGTACAATGCCTTGCGAGGCAAGGCATTGTACTGCTCTCTATGCACTGCTGGCAGGCCCCAATAATTAAAAAAAGTCTGGGACAGACAGTGAGGAATTTGTTGATGAACTAGGTCAGTGGTTCCCAAAGTGTGGGGCGCGCCTCCTAGTGGGCGTGAAAAGCGGTATGGATGAATGAAAAAAAAAACAAAAAAAACAGTGCCTGGCTAAGCATAATGGACAGGTTTTTAACTCAATTTTGCACTGGGGCTTTTTAAAAATGTATCGATGATAGCAAAGTTGAATATTGTTACAAGTAAAAAAAAGAAATGTTTGAAATAACACTGACAGCAAAGAATACTCTTCTACAGTATAGAACTAAAAAAAAAGTTAGTTTCACTGTAAAGATGGTTTGTAGTTTGTTTTGTACAACCTGAAGTGTGAAATAAACTTCAGTTGAGTTTGAAAACAAAATATGTGTTTATGTCTGGTTGAACGATGAGTGTGCCCTGTTAATTTTGATTTTTTTGTAATCCATAGGGGGGCTTAGAAGAAAATCTTTGGGAACCACTGAACTAGGTTATCCATTATTTTTTTAGAGAAGGATTATTGGAAACAGAACATGTTTTGTCTGTCTCCCTTCAGTCCAAAATAATAACAAGAGACAGATTCAGATCCATATTTTGGAAGCATATTTTGAGCATGCATCAGGATATATTTAATAACATTTACCTTAATGATCGTGCATGAGCAGGACATAGAAAATGACCAAAACTAAGAATGTGATGTGCCCCTCTGCCTTGTTTTAAACAGAAACTGTTTATATGAGTGGTACAAAGGATTTATGGATATTTTTAGAACTCCTGATTGTTTGGTCTAAAAAATGCCTAAGAAATTGTCAGCATTTTAATGGAGAAAGTCTATATAACTTTGTTGTTTGCTCAATTTGTTCACATGTTTATGAATATTACTGATTATATTTGCATTCTAAGTTGTAAAAACATTTCATTAAGTATGTTTGTGGTTTTCACAGTAAAAAAAACAAAGAAATTTCCACTCGGTTTTTATGTTTTTTGTGTGATTTTAGGTCTGTTGTGTTAATACAGTAGGTCAAAAGTAAAATATTACTTCAAATTCACACTTGGGAGGTTAAACCACTTTTAGGGTGAAATATGAAGGAGACTTAAAATAGTCCAAAAACGTCTAGTTACACTGGACAGTTTACACAGTTGTTCAGTCCCAATCCCTTGAGTTCCTTTCGCGTTGTGTGTGTGGAAATGCTCTTACTTTCACTATTAAACGTAGCCCGGAGTTCTACTGTTGTTTTTCTTCGATTTGATTTCACCAAACGTTTAAGTGATCGCCGATCACGATCATTCAGAATTCTTTTCCGGCCACATTTCTTACTCAAAGACGATGGGTCCTTCCAGTTTATAAAAAGAATTTGGGTCTTAACCCAATTTTAGTAGTTTCTGCTATCTCCTCAGATGGTTTCTGCACTTGACAAACAGACTGACTTTGTATGGTATATACAAGGTTACACAAATACTGGAAAAGACACCCGACCACCAGTTTCAGTTTTCTCTGCCATCAGTCAGTAAAACATTTGCTAACCTACTGCCTGGCCTGCATCAAACATTCTACATTCTACAACAGTAACACAAAACACAACCAATTTATGAAAGCCACAATAGCTGACATGACTCTGCTGATTTCACAAATTTATTATAAATTATGCGCTAGACCTTTGGTAGTGCATGATGTGCATTTAGTGGTTCTTTTTATCAAAGATGATACACGTATATAAAATATTCTAATCAAAATCATTGGAAAATAGTATATTTTAATAACTGTTATGGCTTTAATCATGCCAGATATTAGCAGATTATTCAGTTTTACACAACTATCATTGCTCTTTTTTTCCTTTCCTCTTACTTCTCTCCCACTGCTGCTGCACTGCCAGTCACGTGACACAACATTAATGTTACTGTTAACATTGAAACTCTTGGCAACACTAGCTGAACTGAAGATGAAGATCAGAGGGAAAAATAAAAGCCATTGTAGAAAATCTCTGTAGAGGCAGAGACAGCAGAACTTTATTTTTGTGAAACTAAAAGCACTTTCCCTATGTGGAACTTTTTCTGACAATGGTCCACAAGTGGTCATTATCTATTAGCATCACTGCAGCTAGCTGCAAAGTGTGGTGACACATATTTATAAATGCCCCCACCTGATGCCTATTTAGGAGCATTACACTGACATGGAGTTAGGCTCATATTGTTCACTGGCAACATGATAAATGGAGCAGTAAGGTGAGACAGTCATAAGTCAGAGAGAGTTTTTAGACCAAGATAAATCTTACAGCCTGCAGATAGTCCATGAAATCTGAGGAGTGATGACAGGCTGATCTTCGTGATTAAGAAGTTTTAACTGTTACTTGGCTGAGTGGCTTAAAAGCAAAGATGCTGGTTATTTAAATTATTATTTTATTTAATACATTTTAAGTAATTAAATTTAAAAACATGGTCAGGTCAACTTTGAAAGGGATATTCTGTCAAAACTATCAATAGGTAGTAACTTATTGTCAGGTTTTAACTAAAAGTCAAGAGAGAGCAGCTTGGCGACATACAGACACATGAGGCTTCGGTAACTGTAAGTGATTTTATTTACAGTGACAGAGACAACAGGAGTCCGGATCTGGAAGAGAGGATGGTAGGTAAGTATGTGGGAGTATTGGTAGTATTGGTTAAACAGGCTGAGGTATATAACTGAGTTCCAAGAGTCTTTTCTTACAGAGTTGAAGAGTGTGTCCAGCATGGGAGGTGGTGAGGAGGTGAGTACTCGCAGGTGAGGCGTTTCCAAGTTGTGGGATTCCAGATGGCTGAGTTAAGTAGGTCCTCCACTGAATACAGGTGGCAGCAAGGCAGACTGGCTCAGGTAAGTAGCTCTGGGTACTTAGCTTTTGGCGGCTCAGGATACAGATCAGGCTGGTCTTTCAGGAAAACAGGTAACTCTGGTAGAGTACAAAAACACAGAACACACTTAGAAAAAACTCCAAGACTTCAAGGTCTAGTAAAAGGCTGAGAGACTTTACCACAGGGCAAACAATGCTCCAGCACTGGTCTGATCCACACCACGGCCTTGAGTACCCAGTCTCCCTGATGAGACTGATCTTCTGCAGGTGTGGAGGAAAAGATGACTCAACCAATAGGAGGACTGGACAGCCCACCAGGAAGTAACTCACAGATCACCACACTAATCAGCCTTAATATCAGTCATAGAGCACAGATGGAAAAAGAGGCAAAAGTATTTGTCCAGGTTAGGCTAATAACTAGTCAAGTCAAATTTATTTATATAGCACTTTTCAGCAACAAGGCAGTTCAAAGTGCTTTACAGCATGAAAACACAAAAATACAGTCATCATGAAAACACACACAATAATAAAAAAGCTAAACTAATCTAAAACATGAGCTAAGACATTCTAAATAAAATTAATGAGCAAAAGTAAGAAACAGATGAAAAACTAAGCTAAGAAACTAGGATGTAAAAAGCTCAACTAAACTTATCGTAAGACTTAAGTCATACTCGGTCATTCTAAAGATAAACTGAGGAAAACCAAACTAATAAGCTAACATAAACCAAACTACGATTTAAGAACCTCAGCTGAACAGACTAAGAGAAACTATACCTTTGCTAATGCTAATTCAACTAAAGTGTCAGCCAATTCAACTATGCTAACGCTGATTCAGTTATAGGTCAAGCTAAAGAGGGAGGGAGGAAAAGAGGGAGCAGCATTAAACATGAACATAGGAGGAGGAGGGAGGGATGGAGCTACGGCCTCTCTGCTATAGTCCTGATAGTGATGGAAAGTTTTTTCAGCCAGTGTCCTGTCAGTTCAGCATACATGTCAGACTAGCATACATGCAGTTAATAGGCATGTGCGCGCATGCGTATTGACTGCATGAGGTCCGTGGTCCGTTACGTTTAGAGGAGCCCAATCAGATCAGTATACCCAACAAGATGCAACAAAAAGTAAGTCAATAAACTGTTTATAAAAAAAAGCCTACATATGCATTGCTGTGGTTTTAAAGTGTATTTAGAGCAGGGTCTAGCTGTAGCAAACCATAAAACTCGGCATGTATGAAAGACAATTTTGGATTTAACAACACGTGTAACTCCGTGCAGCCACCGTATTGTATCCAAGCGTGGCTGCACAGAGCAGAGAATTAAAATGTGAGATGTAAGTTTCCAAGTTAATTTCTTTATATTCAAACATTTAATCATCAAAGAACATTCCTATGAAATGCTTATTTATTTAATATAATATATATTTTTGTAACATTTCAGCAAATATGGAGAGCAAATTGGAGATCTTCAACTTTCTTTCTGAAGGTTCCTACCCATCAGGATTCAGCAGGGGGCAAAGGCAAACTCTCAGGAAGTTTGCCTCCAAATTTAGCATTTATGGTAAGGTTTTTATATTTTAAACAGACACAACATTTTCTATGATGGTAATGATATAAATTGAGATGATAAATAATATGAATTTATAATGATAAATTCTTTCAATAAAGCTGGTAACCTATTCTTTGAAGCCTTGCCTCATCGGAGGGCCATACAATAAAAAGAGGAGGCTTGGAACCTTTTCAAGGAGTTACATACTTCACCCATAGGAGGACACACTAGCATTGTAAAAACCCGCAATGCCATGTGTGCCCGATTTTATTGGCCTGGCATAACGACTAACATTGAGAAATGGGTATGTTTCCACATTCTTAGCAATATTCTTAAGGTTCTAAGTTTTATAAAACTGAAAAACAGTAACATTTTCAAGGTGTCAGAATGTGACCAGTGCCAAAGAGTCAGACCACCACTGAAGATAGTTAAGACACTTGATTGCATTAAGGTCAGCATCCACGGCAATTCCTACAGTTTATTACTTCTATGCTATTGATGTTCATAAAAACTTAATCACCAACCGGTATCAGGTGTGTGGGAGCTGGGTGGGATAGATCTGACTGGTCCCCTCCCCTTGACATCTTCTAGCTATCAATACATATGGACAGCCACAGACTACTTTTCAAAGTGGGTGGAGGCTTTCCCTTTGAAAAACAAGTCAGCTGAGGAAGTCTGCAAAAACTTGTGCGACATTATTTATCAACACGGCTTTCCTGATCGTATTCTCACAGAACAGGGCAGAGAGTTTGTGAATCACGTAAGCCACATGTAAAAAGCTTATAGTTCTGATGAGCTTCAAAGGTAACAAATGTAATTGCAATGTGCTTCATTGTTCTTTTAGATCAACAGCAGACTCTGTGAACTCCTTTCAATAGAGAGGAGTGCCACTGCAGCATATCATCCCCAAACAAATGGTTTGGATGAAAAAACCAATGACAACATTAAACCGTGAGAAATAAATTACAACATCATCATGTTTTTTTTTTACATTTTTCAACAGTTACCATTATAACATGAGCTGGTGTAGATTCTCAGTCATCCAGGCCATGGTAAATTCAAAAAAGTTTCACTCCAATTAGTCAGACAAACAGGGACCCTAACGAGCCTCTATTGTAAGGAGAGTGAGAACAATTTGCAAGCTATTCTCTATTTCTGAATTGAGAAAGCTCCTCGGATGAGAAGCGAAACGTCTTCAACTACAGAATAGAAGTCCAGTTGTTTTTGTTTTTTAACTTTTTTGAATTTATTATAACATGAGCTTTGTGAAGTTTGGTCTCCCTTACATATAATTAAAGTATTCCTTATGGAAACATGTTAAACTGACTGTTCTTTCTAGGGCTCTAAGAAAACTCTTCAATGACAGGCTGTCAAGAGGCGGTGGAGAGCAAGAGGAACCCAGGGCGCAGACTCACTACTAAAAAACAAAAATTTATTTAAATAACAAAACAGAAAACAAAGGGCTGGCGTGGCAGCAAAACAACTATAACAAAAATCCAAACAGTAGACAAAGGCAAGACAAGGTAAGGCAAAACGAGGAGGGACCAGAGACAAGACATGAACCCAACAACAACAATGAACCGACGGGGAGGTGGAGAAAATGACCAGATTTTAAAGCACAGAGAAATCATGGGAAGTGGGCGCAGGTGAGTGATTACAATTACAGACAGGTGGAGATGGGTGTGGCAGAAACCAGGAGTAGACTGAGGGCAAAGAGAGGATAATGATAAACAAAGACAATGAGGACAGAACCAAGAGGCAGAGACAATACAAAGACAGCACATGAAAACAAAAAACCAAAAGTATAAATTAAAACTCAAAGGAAAAAACAAAACCCAAGAAAGCAGGAAAAACAAGAACCCAAAACCAAAACTAAGAACAAACTCAAAAAATAGTAGAAATCATGACACAGGCAGGATGACTGGGATCAATATCTTCATGCCATTTTGTTTTCACTGAGGTCAAAAATCCACACAACCACAAAATTCACACCCTCAATCTGATGTATGGAAGAGAAGCTAAGTTCCCCTCACAAGTTCCTGTGGAAATGCCGGTAGGATTCTGCCTGTCATAAGTGTGGCATATTATTGTGTGATCATACAATGTACTTCTCAGTCAAACGCTGCAAAGAATGGTTGTAAAGCCCAATTTCATATTGTCAGATCTAGCTATGATCTCAAGTAAACTTTTGTCAGTAATGTTTTGAATGCAATTTTGTCTCTGTTCTTCCAATATAGCTTGCTTCAGTTGTTCTACCAACAGAATACAACGAATTTGTAAAAGAGAGAGAGAAAATCAAGGCAGATAGAAACATCAAGGTACAAGAGAATGTGGAACTTGCACAGAAAAAAATGAGGGAAGNTGTTTGCAAACATGGCAAACAAAAAATACAAAGATTTCAAATTCAGAGAAGGGGATGAAGTTCTGCTATACAACAACAGAAAGAGAAGTAGGAAAGGAGCAAGGATGGAGACTGACTTTTCCGGTCCTTATGTCATACATGAACTTTTGGGGAACACAGCATTTTTAAAAACAATGAAAGGAAAATCCCTTAAAACAAAATACAGTCTCACTCACATAAAGCCCTACAAAAGAGACAATGAGGGAGACAAGGTAGGTGAGGGTTTTGCCTTAAGTGAGAAGGTACAAGACAGAGTGTCAGTAATAAGGCATGTGGGCAAAGTGGAAACAACGCAACCACAGACAAAGACACAGGGTCAGGACCCTGCTAAGGTGATCCAGTCATTTTCCCAGCTGTCTCCCTCACCCCCTCCCAAGTTGTCTCCCTTGCCTTCTCCTAGGATGTCAAAGATTCAGCAGCAAGGTGTGATAGTCCTGCAAAACAAAATTACTTTCCCGACCAGTTGGTCATGGGTTCTGACCGGTTGGTCAGTTTTTTGCATGTTTGTTCAATGACCTGTTCCTGGTCTTGTCTGCATATGTTCTCATTGTTCGTCTGAAATTCTGTTGCTTGTTTCAGATCTGTAAGCTTTTAAAATATTAACATTGCTTTTTTTGATGCAGTACTTCAACTGTGGTCCTTAAAAGTCTCAGGGCAAATTGAAGCCCTTGTTGGTCCATATAAGTTATATGACACATCTTTTAGAACACTGTGGACATGGCCAGTTGTCAGATGAAGTAAGACTACATGTTCTTGAGAGTCAGTATATTTCCAATGCAATCCATCTTGGAAATCATTTAAAGCCGATTTCTTTAAACAGGTCATAGATGCATATTTGTATCTTCTTCTTGAGAAGAGCAAGGTATGAAGATTTTCTTTTGAAAAGTTTATTTCTATCCTTTGCACTTTATGACCTTTCACGATTCACAATTATTATTTATTTTCAGATACTTGTACACAGAATGGATGCAGTCATTGCATCATCTATATTCCATCTTGGGCAGTACCGGGCTGTTCAAAAGGTAATTACTTGGTATGATATCTTCCTACCTTAGAGAAAATGAAGTAAGATTAAGGGTGTTTTCTGTCATTTCAAAAGATGGTGTTACCTGATGCTGCCATTTGGATGTGCCCTGTAAATGTGGGAGGTCACTGGCTTTTAGTGGTATGTTCACTGTCTTTCCAAAACTATTTGAATGCAGCTATTTTTATGCATACATAAATGTATCTCGGATGTCTCCCTCTCCCAGGATGTCTCCTGGTGCGATCTAAATTTCTGTGCATATATATATATATATATATATATATATATATATACACCTTTATATCTATCTATATATATATCTATATATATAGATATATATAGATATAAAGGTGTGTGTGTGGGTGCGTGTGTATATAACATCTAATGTAGTATTTCCCAAAAAATCCAACAGATTGTCAGGATGGATCTTACAATCATCATTGTGATAGACCCCATTGGCCATGAGAAAAATTATGGAAGAAGGCTTCTCTTAATCTTAACCATGTCATAATCAGTCAGTCCTTTAGCACTTTTTATTGTGGTTTTATTGTCGTTAGTAAGTACTTCTACAAATGCACAGAAATTTTTTGAAAGCTAAAGATGCCAGCCAGAGTAACTGGAGTTTCAGCAGTCTGTCGCATAGGCTTCAACAGGATTCCAGCAGTTGCAGCGTTTTGATTTTGAAGTTGAAAGTGAACAACGACACAATTTTTCCAAATCAATAAGATTTTAAACTTAAATTCACAATTTTTATAGTTTGCAGAAAAATAATTGAAGGTGGGAAGCCAGTCAGTCACCACTGGACCTGATGACATGTTGCAGGCCAGACTTGACATCGCGACCACACTGTTGCCACACCAAGGTGAAAATACCAAATTGCAATTGAATCCATTTATTTTATTTAAGCAAAGATAAAAGCAAAATATAAAATATTTAAACAGTAAAGCAGACAATAAATGCACAATTGTCTTTGTTTTCCAGTCAAGGTGGAAGACTATTGTGTCTACTGCAACATGCTGCAGTATGATGTTAACCAGGACATCATTGATATGGTAAAAAAGCAGCTATAGAATTTCATACTTACAAGGCAAACACTGTTGACGTGTTCCACTGCAAAAAGTGTCAGTTGAATTGACCCAATAGAGTCGATCTGCTGTTGATTTTGTCATGTCTTTTGGTAAACCTTGGACCCACATACAGAAACTCTTGGGAAGCAGATGAATGTATCAATAAAGCATATTATATAATGAAATGGGAAACATGAGTCTTTGTCTTGGAAAGCTGGATGCAGGGGTTTAAAACAGAGTGTATGATAATCTGACAGGTTAACTGCTAAGTCAGGCTGTCGTACACATATTTCAAACAAAGTGTATGACAGCCTGACTTAGCAGCTAACCTGTCAGATCATCATACACATGTTTAAAACAAAGTGTATAACAGCCTGACTTAGCAGCTAACCTGTCAGATCATCATACACATATTTAAAACAAAGTGTATAACAGGCTGACTCATTGGAGCCAGATTCAGATATCAGAATTGTTTAGGTCAGACCAATGCTGGTAATTTCGTACCAGCCTTAAGAGTCTTTCTGGTACATCTCAATGCAATGAATCCAAACAGTCAAATTAAAGTGGTCCTCCATGCTGGGCCGAGCCAGTAACTTCTCCAAGGTTGATTCCATTCGGCCAGTGAGTTCCAAGGTCCACAGCTGGCTTGCGACTCACATGAGTCGCATCCAGTATGCACCTTTGTTCACAAAGCAACTGAGTCTGCGCGTTCACTGCTTGGCCCATTCCTTCACACAGAGCAGGCAGCCATAGCATGGCCCAAACAGCTACCTGTGTCGTCCGAATTTCACAATGAGCCAAATAAACGTCAAGTCCAAGATGCAGAAATCCTGTTATCAAAAATCGAATTATGTACAGTGGGTACAGAAAGTATTCAGACCCTTTAAATTGTTACATTTTTGTTTCATTGCAGGCATTTGCTAAAATAAAAAAAGGTCATATTATTTCTCATTAATGTACACTCAGCATCCCATCTTGACAGAAAAAAACTAAAACGTAGAAATTTTTGCAAATTTATTATTAATTAAAAATTTAAATATCACATGGTCATAAGTATTAAGACCCTTTGCTGTGAAAATCATATTTAACTCACATGCTGTCCATTTCTTCTGATCCTCCTTGAGATGGTTCTACTCCTTCATTGGAGTCCAGCTGTGTTTAATTAAACTGATTGGACTTGATTAGGAAAGACACACACCTATCTGTATAAGACCTCACAGCTCACAGTGCATGTCAGAGCAAATAAGAATCATGAGGTCAAAGGAACTGCTCAAGGAGCTCAGAGACAGAATTGTGGCAAGGCACAGATCTGGCCAACGTTACAAAATAATTTCTGCAGCACTCAAGGTACCTAAGAGTACAGTGGCCTCCAAAATCCTTAAATGGGAGAAGTTTGGGATGAGCAGAACTCTTCCTAGACCTGGCCATCCAGTCAAACTGAGGGAGAAGAGTCTTGGTGAGAGAAGTGAAATGAAGTGAGATTTATTTATATAGCACTTTTCAGCAACAAGGCGAGTGAGGTAAAGAAGAACCCAAAGATCACTGTGGCTGAGATCCAGAGTATCAGGTTTACAAAATAGTCAAAGGCGAGCAACTCGGCGACAGACAGCGTCAGGAGATGGAGAATAAGGTAAGTGATTTTATTTAACAGTGAGGGGAGGGGAGGGGATCCAGATCTGCAAAGGAGGATCAAAGGTGAGTAAATTATTTGCCAGTGGGAAGGTTGCAGATAGAATGTAGACAGGGAGTAGGTCTTACGGATAAGTGAGAAGGACTGAACTCAGAGGAGGTCTGGATTCCAGTGGTAGGTATTCTCCGGTGGATAGAGCTCAGGTAGGTGGGTTCCAGGATTGGTTGGAGGCAGACAGGTGTTGAAGCGGATCGGAACAGGTAAGTGGCTCTCGGGTAAGCTCATCAGCAGGTGTCTTGAGGAAGATTGTTAGCAGGAAGCTCCAAAGGTAGGAACTCTGAAAATGCACAGGTAACAAACAAGTTAACTAGATTCAGGTACACAAAAACTCACTAGTGGCCGAGATTCATTACCAAAGGTAAGCGATGCTTCAGCATCGATCTGATCCTCCACTCTGCCTTAAGAACCCAGAGACAAGATGATCTTGATCCGCTGCAGCTGTGGATGATTAGGCTGCCAACCAATCAGGGAACAGGAGGGAGCAAACAGGAAGCAGCATGGCAGAATACCACACAGAGATACAGTAGGGAGATGGGAGAAAGTTCCACAACGTCAACTATCACTGCAGCCCTCCACCAGTCAGGGCTTTTTGACAGAGTGGCCCGACAGAAGCCTCTCCTCAGTGCAAGACAGATGAAAGCCTGCATAGAGTTTGCCAAAAAAAACACACGAAAGACTCCCAGACTATGAGAAATAAGATTCTCTAGTCTGATGGGATGAAGATTGAACTTTTTGGCGTTAATTCTAAGTGGCATGTGTAGAGGAAATCAGGCACTGCTCATCACCTGCCCAATACAATCCCAACAGTGAAACATGGTGGTGGCAGCATCATGCTATGGGGTGTTTTTCAGCTGCAGGAACAGGACGACTGGTTGCAATTGAAGAAAAGATGAATGTGGCCAAGTACAGAGATATCCTGGAAGAAAACCTCTTCCAGAGGGCTCTGGACCTCAGATTGGGCTGAAGATTCACCTTCCAACAAGACAATGACCCTAAGCACACAGCTAAAATAAAAAAGGCGTGGCTTCAGAACAATTCTGTGACCATTCTTGACTGGCCCAGCCAGAGCCCTGACCTAAACCCAATTGAGCATCTCTGGAGAAACCTGAAAATGGCTGTCAACCAACGGTTACCATCCAACCTGACTGAACTGGAGAGGATCTGCAAGGAAGAATGGCAAAAAATCCCCAAATCCAGGTATGAAAATCTTGTTGCATCATCCTAAGAAGACTCATGGCTGTACTAGCTCAAAAGAGTTCTTCTACTCAATACTGAGCAAAGGGTCTGAATACTTATGACCATGTGATATTTCAGTTTTTCTTTTTTAATAAATTTGCAAACATTTCTACATTTCTGTCCAGATGGGATGCTGAGTGTACATTAATGAGAAATAATATGAACTTTTTTGATTTTAGCAAATGGCTGCAATAAAACAAACGGTGACAAATTTAAAGGGGTCTGAATACTTTCCTTACCCACTGTATAATTGTTTTTAAACATTCTCAACTGACATTACAAATAAACGCACAATCTTCCACTTCCCCCAGGAATCCAAGGTGTATCAAGCTGGAAATGTCCCATCGGGCTCTCTGTTGCCCAGTCTTCGCATCAAGAAAATTTGATCTATTGCGTGGAGAGACCAGCTATCCAGATTCATAATAATTTAATTTGGAAATTCTTCAAAGAGACGCTCCAAACAAAGAAAGACAATCAAAAAGCAGGACAGATGAGGGGAATGAAGAGAAGAATAAAGCATCCACCTTTGCCGAGAGCAGGAAAAAAAAAAACAAACGAAAAAAAAAAACTAGTAACACAGACATTGTTCGGTTAAGGAAACAATAATAAACTAAACAAATGAAGTCATGCAAAAGCATAGAGGTTTAATATTAGTCATTATAGCGTTTTGTTACAGCAGCATGACATTTTTGAGAGACTTGTTGTTTATACCAGAAAAATGATTTTAAAAATAGACACTTGTTTGGCTAGCCTTTAGACTAGCCAGGTTGAAGACTTTTATATAATATTAAGACTCCATACTTAATATTTTATGACTAATGTTACTACAGTGGCCAACAGGCACAAACATGCAGTAAATGGTAAACATGCTGCAAACACATGAATGATGCAAACTCCAAAACACACAAGCACAAAAAAACTAATGCAACAGAAAAATGCTGCAATTAAAGAAAATAGTTTAAAAAAAAACAACAGAAAAAGGCTGCTATTACCAAAAACAGTAACANTTCTTCTTGCGCCTGTGGAGCAGAAACACGATATTTCAGGGCTGGAAAACGGCGCAGCTTCTTCCATAGAATGACTTCTTTTTCAATCATTCTGGCAGAAATTCCCCCCACACACACACACACACACAAAAGAAACACAACATATTAAACAAATATGAAATGCTTTGAAATGAGATAAAATTAGGTGGTTATATTTGTCCAGTCTAGTGATACGATTCTCATGACATGGAGGTTGTTTAATTTATGGGTTTAGGAGGAGGGTGCATACAGAGACGGGCTGACCAACATCTATGAAAAGAACATTGTTTCGTTTGCAGCATACTAAAAATGCTGCAAATACCAAAAACTCTCAAATGAAATGTTGCAAACTCACTCTACAAAATGTAAGTATACCAGACCACTAGGGGGACTCAACTCCCAAGTCATTTGGATGTGAAGTTAGTTTTTGGTTGGATATTGGATATTTGTATCTTGCAGATTCAGCTGTCTTCCTGACCCGGTGCTGACAATGAGATGTCTATGCAGAGAAAATTGTTTCAAAATACTTGTGCGTGTGTAATACTAGATTTGTAATCCGTGTAAGCCTCTTTAGGTGTAACTTTGGATAGTTGTATCTGTAGGGCAGATTTTTCTGTGTGTATCAGGCGACTTTTGTTTCAACCTCACAAATCTGATAATTGCAAATTACAAACCTTCTCCTTACGCCTACAAATCGTTAAATACGTGTGCATGAGTCGCCTGATACACACAGACAAAACTGCATTTACGCACAAATCAGGTTACGAGTTACAAATCTTTTTGAGACTCATTTCACACTTTCGGGGAGTCTCAGATTCGTGCATAACTGGTGCGTTCCAATGCAAGGTGGAAAGCTGGAACAACTGAGTTTTATTTGGAGTCTAGTGTTTTTTTGTGCTGAAGTGGTTAAAGACATATATATGTGAGAGAAAAAAAAAATATATACATATATATTGTAGACAACCCCGACGCCAATTACAACGGCTGAATGAAGTACCATCGGAAAGTCTTATGGAAGATGTGAATGCAGCATTGAGAACAATTCCTACCACCACCATAACGGAAACCAATGACCTGATGTACAACTCAGCATCAGTGATCCTGGAGATGCTTGGCTATATAAGCAACCATGAGACCATGAGATACCCACCATGGAAAAGACGGTTAGAGGCTAAAATCAAGGTAACAAGGAGGGAAGTGAGCCAACTGTCAGAGATCCAAAGAGGTGCAATGAAAAGACCAGTACCCAAGAAGTACAACTAGATGCCCATGCCTG
>NC_051446.1:5859616-5860403 GCF_001649575.2 Kryptolebias marmoratus | reverse complement strand
GGGTAAGTCACCAGACTTTCACCCAGGAGACCTGGGTTCGAATCCAGGCCGGGGTAAAGATACGACAGTGAAATTGAGCTATCCAGTCTGGGTCCTTAGGCAAGACCCTTTGAGCTACTGCCTACCTCATACCATGAGAGAGATTGATATGCATGACATACCGGCTCAGACGTCACCCAGCCAAACAAGGTCTGCGTCAGGTGCTGGGGAACCAGAGCACCTTGATGGAAAATGGGACAAGACGGACGAAATGGGCGAGAGGTGAAAACATGGATCTGTTGGAATGCTACTACTCAAGTAACCCTAGTCAGAGAGGCTACATGCAAAGAATGCAGAAGGAATGGTTACTCCGACATCCCCAGTAAACATTGACGGCCAAACAACTAGTAGCTCAGTGTTCCATCATCCACAAAAGGCAACTGCTATCACAACTTGAGATTGACGAGTTGCAACACAAAGGCTATGGCAAGGGGGAGGAGCCAGGACGCCAGGTTAGAGGGGAGTTAACTCCAACTCCCCGTCCAGAGGTTGGGTATGCAGCCCCAATAATGAACGAACTATCTAAGCTGAACGAAACTGACCTGAGAGATAGAATCGTAGCCCAAATGAGCAGCAGACAACCCCAACGCCAATTACAACGGCTGAGTGAAGTACCATCGGAAAGTCTCATTGAAGATATGAATGCAGCATTGAGAACGATTCCTACCAACACCATAACGGAAACCAATGAGCTGATGTACAACTCAGCATCAGTGATCCTGGAGATGCTTGGCTATAAGAGCAACCA